>NC_048577.1:4793438-4830938 GCF_013265735.2 Oncorhynchus mykiss
TATCCTCCACTATACAGCATCCTCCACTACACAGTATCCTCCACTACACAGTATCCTCCACTATACAGTATCCTCCACTATACAGTATCCTCCACCACACAGTATCCTCCACTATACAGTATCCTCCACTACGCAGTATCCTCCATTATACAGTATCCTCCACTACGCAGTATCCTCCACTACGCAGTATCCTCCACCACACAGTATCCTCCACTATACAGTATCCTCCACTATACAGTATCCTCCACTATACAGTATCCTCCACTCTGCAGCATCCTCCACTACACAGTATCCTCCACTATACAGTATCCTCCACTATATAGTATCTATTATATTAACTATTATAAACTGTTATAACCTAACTATTATAAACTGTTATAACCTAACTATTATATCCTATTATAACTTAACTATTATAACCTAACTATTATAACCTATTATAACCTAACTATTATAAACTGTTATAACCTAACTATTATAAACTGTTATAACCTAACTATTATCCTGTTATAACCTAACTATTATAAACTGTTATTATAAACCTAGCTATTATAAACTGTTATAACCTAACTATTACACTGTTATAACCTAACTATTATAACCTGTTATAACCTAACTATTATAAACTGTTATAATAAACCTAACTACCCCTGTAGGCTATAAAAACAAGAGTCTCACTGCTAGTCATTGATTGGGTAAAGCACCAATGTTTCAGCATCCCAGTGTGTCCTTTAGGGAGACAGGAAATGACTGGGAGCTTGAGAAAGGGTGTAGTGCTCTGTCTTCCTGCATACAGTCTACTGTCTGTTAGTCAGCACCTCTACTAACTACTCCTCCACCACCACCACCAGCCTGCGCCCGGGCCTCCAACATGCTGCCTGGTAACGGTATCTAACAGCAATGTGGCCATTCTTACACCTGGCCTGCAAAAAGCCACCCTGTCCTGCTGGTGCTGCTGGGTGATAACATACTGTACCTGTCTGGAACACTGGACAACATCCAACTCCAACACTGTTCGCTGAACAAATACATCAGGCGACTTCTAGAAATGTAGTATCTTCAAGGCAGTGGGGGAATCAGGCATATAAAAGGGCCAATCTGGGATTGAAACGTTATAAACATTATGGCCTAAAATCTCAGTTTCTACCTGGCACTTTCTTCATCCATCAACCAGATATAAACCTAGCGGTGCTATAGTCCACAATCAGACTCATAAATAATACCTCTACTCACAAGATAATCTAGGTTCTAGAACTGTAATGTTCTAGAACTGTAATGTTTTAAAACTGTAATGTTCTAGAACTGTAATGTTTTAAAACTGTAATGTTCTAGAACTGTAATGTTTTAAAACTGTAATGTTCTAGAACTGTAATGTTCTAAAACTGTAATGTTCTAAAACTGTAATGTTTTAAAACTGTAATGTTCTAGAACTGTAATGTTCTAAAAGTGTAATGTTCTAAAACTGTAATGTTCTAGAACTGTAATGTTCTAAAACTGTAATGTTCTAGAACTGTAATGTTCTAAAACTGTAATGTTCTAGAACTGTAATGTTCTAAAACTGTAATGTTCTAGAACTGTAATGTTCTAAAACTGTAATGTTCTAGAACTGTAATGTTTTAGAACTGTAATGTTCTAAAAGTGTAATGTTCTAGATCTGTAATGTTCTAAAACTGTAATGTTCTAGAACTGTAATGTTCTAAAAGTGTAATGTTCTAAAAGTGTAATGTTCCAGAACTGTAATGTTCTAAAACTGTAATGTTCTAAAACTGTAATGTTCTAGAACTGTAATGTTCTAAAACTGTAATGTTCTAAAACTGTAATGTTCTAAAAGTGTAATGTTCTAGAACTGTAATGTTCTAAAACTGTAATGTTCTAAAAGTGTAATGTTCTAGAACTGTAATGTTCTAAAACTGTAATGTTCTAAAAGTGTAATGTTCTAGAACTGTAATGTTCTAAAACTGTAATGTTCTAAAACTGTAATGTTCTAGAATGCTCAAATGTGGCTATATGGAAGTAAGCTACAAAGTATTAGATGAATATGCCCGTGTAGGCCAATAGATGAGTAGGCCCGTGTATGCCTATATTTCTCTCAGTATTTCCTGCTCTTTGGGTATTTCAGTCTGGGTATCTGGAAAGCACTTTGTGCTTAAAAGGACTTTATAAAATAAATGTGATGATTGATCGATTTTTTTGTATTACACAATTTTAGGCATGCATAGAATACTGGATATCCTGAGTAGCCTATACCCTAAACACTTCAGGGGTGCATTGTGTCCCCCCAGAGAGACCGTTAAAGAGAAGTGAACAGACAAGTAGACTGATCATTCTGAGCGACACCGTAATGACACCCACCACTCTCCATCTCGCTCCCCTTCTTGGCCGTGGGCACGTTGCCCATGATGGCAGGCCGTCAGCGGGCGATCCGAGCTCCACAACCCGCCCTGGACTCTCCAGGACCCGGTCACAGCTGAGTCCAGCAGTCGGTCCGTTCGTTCTCCCAAAACCAGTCGGTCCGGACTGAAATAGCTTGACAGCTGCAGTCTAGACTGTCAGTGAGCTCACCTGATATCCTCTACAGTATAGAACCGTTATAACAATAATAAATGGTGTTATAGTCCGGAATGAAGACAGCGACGTCCGTGTCTCCGTCTTTCTGTCTTGGGCTGTGGTATGGTGCTTTGCTGGAACCGCAGCGCTCCGGGCCGAGTCCAGCGCATCCAGCCCGACTCGGTCGGTTCGCCTGTCCCTCCGTGCAGCCCCCGCCGATCGAGGCCCCACGCCTCTTCCCAGCGCAAATACCCCGTTTTCGCACCGTGCAAGGTGGCCACTCTCCGAGCCGGATACCTAGTCCCCTTTCCTTTCCCGAACCCGGCTCCGAGGATGTCGTTTTACCGAACCCGATGAGGTCGGGAAATCACCAGAATCAACATAGCCTACTGTAGCTTTCGGTGTGAAGCAAGCCGAGTGACCGACTACAGCCTACAGACGATCTAGGCCCATCCATAGAGCCCATTGGCTGAGTCCAGCCCGACTGATAACGGAGTGAAGGACACTGATTGGCCACCTGTCAGTATGTCAAACTAGTAAAGTGCTCAGATTGGATCATTACCGTCCGTCAACAAAACCAAGATTCCGCCCTTTTGACTTGCAAAAACCAGTTGAGTGACGTCACTGATTATTTTCCTACTGGAAGATGTACACGCCCACATTCGCTCCTTTCGCGGTATTCTGATTGAATCAGTGCTATAGGCTTGTGGGCGGAGCTAACGGAACGGGCCCTGTTCGGCGAAATACCATTGGCCGTCTGACGGAATGGCCTCGCGTTGCCCCCGCCCTCCCAACTAATCCGTGATTGGCCGAGTGACGTCAAGCAGCAAGGGCTATTTTTAGGAATGTTGCTCAGAATGAATGTAACGCGCTACGGCAGGACTTCCAAATTCAGTTTGTTTGTGTAACGAACGACGCACGAGGAAACGTGCCCTGGCTCGGGATATATTTACAATAAAATGTAACAGTTTATTTGATTAGTAACGATACAGATATTTGAAAGTTTCTTCCGATAGTGATCATTCTATTTAATCTCTAGGGTTGTTCCACTGTTTCTGTTACATTGTAGTAACAGTATCAACGTTGACTCCACACGCTAATAAATCATGTCTTATAGTGAGGACCAATAGATTATTTTAGAGGATATCGGTGGTCCTACATATATTTGGGAATATAGGAAATATATGCAAGCACATCCCTGTCAAGGACACAGTTGAACTTAAAACGGGGTCAATTTTAGCGGTTGCAAACAGATGGACCAGCATACAGACGTCTCCTCTCGCCTTCCTCAGCACTATGGTGAAGGTACTGGACAGGTATGAGAAGAACACAACGTACTAATCTTAATATCTACCACAGTGATTTTATCCACCATTTGTTCTAAGATCAGTGCAGAGGGAGAAGAGAGACAGGATCACTGAACACATTGGGATGGAGGTATGGCGGGGGTGTAGAGGGATGATGATCTGATTGGTTCATTCAAGAGGGATAAGAATGAGCAGAGCCCCCACCCCCCTCCGATGCAGTTGCTTAGCAACACGAGGCAAGTCTGCACGGTCTCATAGTGAACATGGTGGAGAAGCTGTTCCTCCTGCTGCATTTTATGAATGAAACAGTGAGAGAGAAGCAGTCAGGCTCACAGCTTCTAGCAAGCCTCCCTTCTCCACCCCTCACCCCCCTTCTCATCTCCCCTCTGCTTCTCGCCACACTCACCTTCTCAGTGATGTAACCTCTCCAGTTGAAAACATAACACAGCACTCACTATCTCTCACACACACCTTTTAAAAACAACAACAAATGTTTATTATTATTATTATTACTTTCATTGTTACAAATATTACAATGCAAAACAAAATACAAAAAAACATGACATCTCTTAAGTGCTGATGAATCAAAGGTATATACAGTAAAGTAACAACAGTCACATGACTGACATAAACAAACCCCTCCCCCAACTACAACAACACATGTTCCCTCCCAAATGGTGCCCTATCCCCTACATAGTGCCCTACTTTTGACAACAGCCCTATGGGCCCCGGACAACTCTAGTCAAAAGTAGTGCACTATGTAGGGAACAGACTGACATTTTTGGACACAGACCAGGTTCGGGATCAAGTCCTTTTAAATTCTACATCCAATTCTACATTCTTCATTGAAAAGCCTTGATTTGAAGTGCAGTTACAGAGTACTTCCTGAATTGAAATGGAATTGAGGCCTGGCATGAACAGTCCTGGAGTCACCCTGTAGGGTGAGGCTTTTTCCTAGAGACAACTCAGTCTCCCTCTAGAGGCCTACCTTCCTGGAAGTAATCCCAGATCGGGGATTGGTTGGACAGGTGGAAGTAATCCCAGACCGGGGATTGGTTGGACAGGTGGAAGTAATCCCAGACCGGGGATTGGTTGGACAGGTGGAAGTAATCGCAGACCGGGGATTGGTTGGACAGGTGGAAGTAATCGCAGACCGGGGATTGGTTGGACAGGTGGAAGTAATCGCAGACCGGGGATTGGTTGGACAGGTGGAAGTAATCCCAGATCGGGGATTGGTTGGACAGGTGGAATTAATCCCAGATCGGGGATTGGTTGTACAGGTGGAAGTAATCCCAGATCGGGGATTGGTTGGACAGGTGGAATTAATCCCAGATCAGGGATTGGTTGGACAGGTGGAATTAATCCCAGATCAGGGATTGGTTGGACAGGTGGAAGTAATCCCAGATCGGGGATTGGTTGTACAGGTGGAAGTAATAGTGTGGTCACCTTGTTGCCACTGATACAAATCACTTCCAGGTTCCCTGCTCACCTCAAGGAAACAGGGACGCATTTCTACAGTATTGAAGCAGGGCCTGAGCTTTAGCTGTGTTGCTATGGAAACCAGTCCAGGTGTGAAGTTAGGTTTTAAAACAAGAAGACACACAACAGGACTGTTTGGATCAGGAGTCTGACATGGCACCCTGTTCTGTGATAGTGCACTACATTGGAGCAGAGGGTCCTGTTTAAAAAAGTAGTGCACTATGGAGGGAATAGGGTGCCAGTGCCAGTGGAGACAGAGGGAGGTGTTGCTGTGTGAAGGAGGGAGACCGTACACCCTACAGCTGGTTTATATTAAGTGACTCAACCTTCCTGCCAAAGACTGCTGGCGACTGCTGGAGTAGAACGTGGCAAGGCAATGCTGGAGGGGTGGCTGTGTTCTACAGACAGTCCATCGAGTTACCAGACAGCAGTCCTACAGGTAACGCCTTGCCAGCTAAACAGGAGGAGGGCACCATGCTGCTGCTACTGCTGCTGTTGGGGGAGGGGTCTACGTTCTCACTGTCCTCCATCTTGTCTGAACAGCCGTCCCAGTTGATATGGAACCGGGTCACACGGGGGTTAGAGGCCAGGATGTTCCTCTGCAGCTGGAGGAGGAGGAGGGGAGGGTTATGGTTCAGAATTAAGGCTGGGAGTCCAAAGAGTCTACTTCAGATTTCAAACTGTGGTGAGAATCCTTCACAAGAAGTCGATTCCTTTACAACAATCAATTCCTGTTTTGCATCACAATGATTTTTATGTTTTGTGATTTTTTTGGTGTGTGTATCATCGTGTGTATTACCTGTGTATAGTCTGGTGTGTGTGTGTGTGTATCATCGTGTGTATTACCTGTGTATAGTCTGGTGTGTGTGTGTGTGTGTGTGTATCATCGTGTGTATTACCTGTGTATAGTCTGGTGTGTGTGTGTGTGTGTGTATTAGTGTGTATAACCTGTGTATAGTCTGGTGTGTGTGTGTGTGTATTACCTGTGTATAGTCTGGTGTGTGTGTGTGTGTGTATTACCTGTGTATAGTCTGGTGTGTGTGTGTGTGTATTAGTGTGTATTACCTGTGTATAGTCTGGTGTGTGTGTGTGTGTATTACCTGTGTATAGTCTGGTGTGTGTGTGTGTGTGTATTACCTGTGTATAGTCTGGTGTGTGTGTGTGTGTATTAGTGTGTATTACCTGTGTATAGTCTGGTGTGTGTGTGTGTGTATTAGTGTGTATTACCT
The DNA here is from genome assembly GCF_013265735.2 of Oncorhynchus mykiss. Taxonomy (NCBI): domain Eukaryota; kingdom Metazoa; phylum Chordata; class Actinopteri; order Salmoniformes; family Salmonidae; genus Oncorhynchus; species Oncorhynchus mykiss. The sequence goes on from NC_048577.1 coordinate 4,800,001, forward strand.
GTGTATAGTCTGGTGTGTGTGTGTGTGTGTGTATTAGTGTGTATAACCTGTGTATAGTCTGGTGTGTGTGTGTGTGTGTGTGTGTATTAGTGTGTATAACCTGTGTATAGTCTGGTGTGTGTGTGTATTAGTGCGTATTACCTGTGTGTAGTCTGGTGTGTGTGTGTGTGTATTACCTGTGTATAGTCTGGTGTGTGTGTGTATTAGTGCGTATTACCTGTGTGTAGTCTGGTGTGTGTGTGTGTGTGTGTGTGTGTGTGTGTATTAGTGTGTATAACCTGTGTATAGTCTGGTGTGTGTGTGTGTGTGTGTGTGTGTATTAGTGTGTATAACCTGTGTATAGTCTGGTGTGTGTGTGTATTAGTGCGTATTACCTGTGTGTAGTCTGGTGTGTGTGTGTGTGTATTACCTGTGTATAGTCTGGTGTGTGTGTGTATTAGTGCGTATTACCTGTGTGTAGTCTGGTGTGTGTGTGTGTGTATTACCTGTGTGTAGTCTGGTGTGTATATTAGTGTGTATTACCTATGTGCAGTCTGGTGTGTGTGTGTGTGTGTGCATTAGTGTGTATAACCTGTGTATAGTCTGGTGTGTGTGTGTGTGTGTGTGTGTGAGAGTGCGTATTACCTGTGTGTAGTCTGGTGTGTATATTAGTGTGTATTACCTATGTGCAGTCTGGTGTGTGTGTGTGTATCAGTGTGAGTTACCTGTGTGCAGTCTGGTGTGTGTGTATCAGTGTGAGTTACCTGTATGTAGTCTGGTGTGTGTGTATCAGTGTGAGTTACCTGTGTGTAGTCTGGTGTGTGTGTATCAGTGTGAGTTACCTGTATGTAGTCTGGTGTGTGTGTGTATCAGTGTGAGTTACCTGTGTGTAGTCTGGTGTGTGTGTATCAGTGTGAGTTACCTGTGTGTATCAGTGTTAGTTACCTGTGTGTATCAGTGTTAGTTACCTGTGTGTATCAGTGTTAGTTACCTGTGTGTATCAGTGTGAGTTACCTGTGTGTAGTCTGGTGTGTGTGTAGTCTGGTGTGTGTATTACCTGTGTGTAGTCTGGTGTGTGTATTACCTGTGTGTAGTCTGGTGTGTGTATTACCTGTGTGTAGTCTGGTTTGACCGGTGGGTTCTCTCTGAGCTCTGGGTCGGTGTATTCATTGTTGACATAGTAACCGATACGGATGAACTCCTGTCCGTTGTAGGTGCAGGTGATGAGCGCCACGGTTACCCCCACAGCATCACTCTCAGGAATCAGCCCGGTGTTGGGGGCATCCGCCTGGAGGAGAAAGAGAGATGGGGTGATGAGAAGGAGAAAGGGAGGAGAAGAAGAGGGTGGGAAGAAGGTAGGAACATAAAGAGATGATCTGATGATGAGAGGAAGGAGAAGTGGGAGGAGGAGGAAGAGATAGAGGGAGGGGTGCGTGCGTGTGTCAGTCACTCAGTGTGTCTCTCACCTGGAACACGAACATGTGTCTGCCTGCTGGTACCGGTCCGACCAGAACTGAGTCCAGAGTCTGATCATACTCCTCACTCTCTGCTGAGCCCACATAGATGATCTTCCACTCCAGGTCTAAACACACACACACACACACACAGATTAACTTCCCTGACCCAGTCTGTAATACATGTTTCAAGCAGACCACCATAGTCCCTGTTCCCTAGAACACTAAGGTAACCTGCATAAATGACTACCGCCCCGTAGCACCCACATCTATAGCCATGAAGTGCTTTAAAAAAAAAAATGGTCATGGCTCATATCAACACCATCATGCCAGAAACCCTGGACCGACTCCAATTCACATACCGCCCCAACAGAGCCACAGATGACGCAATCTCTATCACACTCTACATTCCCCTTTCCCACCTGGACAAAAGGAACACCTATGTGAGAATGCTATTCATTGACTACAGCTCAGTGTTCAACAACATAGTGCCCTCAAAGCTCATCACTAAGCTAAGGACCCTGGGACTAAACATCTCCCTCTGCAACTGGACTTCCTGACGGTGGTGAGGGTAGGTAACAACACATTTGCCACGCTGATCCTCAACACGGGGGCCCCTCAGGGGTGCGTGCTCAGTCCCCTCCTGTACTCCCTGTTCACCCATGACCTTACACGACTCCCAACACCATCATTAAGTTTCCTAGCGACACGACGGTGGTAGGCCTGACACCAACGACGAGACGACCTATAGGGAGGAGGTTAAAGACCTGGCAGTGTGGTGCCAGGACAACAACCTCTCCCTCAACGTCAGCAAGACAAAGGAGATGATTGTGGACTACAGGAAACGCTTCAAGTTCCTCTGTGTCCACATCACTAAGGACCTATCATGGTCCAAACACACCAACACAGTTGTGAAGAGGGCACGACAAAGCCACTTCCCCCTCAGGACGCTGAAGAGATTTGGCATGGGTCCTCAGATCCTCTAAATCACATATGTCAGAGTCAAGGCCCGCGGGCCACATCCGGCCCGCAAGAAGGTTTTTTACGGCCCCTGGGATGATCTTGATTTATTATTAGAACCGGCCCGCAGCAAGCCGGCAGCCCGCAGATCTTTTACACGCACCAATACTACATTTCCCACAATGCAAAGGTGACGCACCGAGCAGTAGGCTGCTTCATTTCAATATTTATTGGCACAGCAGTCGTCAGCATCACAGTAAAATTAACTTTCAGATACCCATCAAAAATGGCAAAACGGAAGGTGGATACTGAGAACCGGGGGTTTCAAACAAGGTGGGAGTCGGAGTATATGTTCACGAAGGTAGCTGGAAAACCTGTGTGTCTTCTGTGTGGAGAAAGTGTGGCGGTACTGAAAGAGTATAATCTGAGAGGACATTATGAAACGAAACACGCGGACAAAAACAAGAATATGGACATGGAACAAAGGCTACAAAAGGCAGAGGAATTAAAACGAGGCCTCAAATCTCGACAGGCTCTGTTCAAAAAAGCCAAATCACAAGGCCAGGCTGCTGTCAAGGCCAGTTTTATTTTGGCAGAAGAGATCGCTAAATCAGCCCGGCCATTTACGGAGGGGGATTTCATCAAAAACTGCATGATTAAAGTTTGTGACGAAGTTTGCCCAGAAAAAAGGCAACTCTTTTTAAATGTGAGTCTGAGCAGAAACACCATTGCCGAGAGAGTAGACCAGTTGTCCATCAATCTAAAAGAGCAGCTTGTGAAAAAGGGAAAAGATTTTATTGCATATTCCTTGGCTGTGGATGAGAGCACCGACATTTCTGACATTGCCCAGTTGTCAATTTTCATCCGCGGAGTGGACTCCAACCTAAGCGTGACAGAGGAGTTTTTGGCTTTACGTCCTATGCATGGCACAACTACGGGGCATGATTTGTATGAAGAGGTGTCAAGATGTGTAAATGAGATGGAGCTGCCTTGGGAAAAACTCGTGGGTTTGACAACCGACGGAGCACCTGCGATGTGTGGACACAGGAGCGGACTGGTGGCGAAGATACGGGAAAAGATGCAAGAGGAAAACGCGACAGGTGAGCTGACAGCTTATCATTGTATCATACACCAGGAAGCGTTGTGCGGTAAAGCCTTGAAAATGGAGCATGTAATGAGCATCATCACGCGCACAGTTAACTTTATCAGAGCCAAAGGTTTGAATCACCGCCAGTTCAAGGCATTTCTGACGGAGTTAGAAACGGAGCATGGTGATTTGCCTTATCACACAGAGGTGCGATGGCTAAGCCAGGGAAAGGTGCTTCAAAGATGTTTCGAGCTTCGTGAGGAGATTTGTCTGTTCTTGGACAGCAAAGGGAAAGACACAACACAACTCCGAGACGAAATGTTTCTGTGTGAAATGGCTTTTCTGTGTGACATTACGAGTCATCTGAATGCAATAAACTTGCAGCTGCAGGGTCGGGATCGTGTCATCTCTGATATGTACAGTACAGTGAAGGCATTTAAAACCAAACTGACTCTGTGGGAGACGCAGATGCGGAAAGAAAATTTGAGCCACTTTCCCAGCTGCCAGACCATGAAAGAGAAGCTCTCTACCAGTGCGTTCCCGAGCACACAGTTGGCTGATAAAATAGGTATGCTTGCCGCTGACTTTCGACGCCGATTTGCTGACTTTGAAGCACAAAAAAGCAGGTTGGAACTGCTCGGTAACCCATTTGCTGTTGACGTGGAAAGCTCACCACCAAACCTCCAAATGGAGTTGATTGACCTCCAATGCAATGATGCACTGAGGGCAAAATATGCGGCAGTGGGTGCTGCGGAGTTCGCCCGTTTCCTCCCCGGCACAATGCCCCAGCTGCGCATCCAGGCTGCTCAAACGTTGTCTATGTTTGGCAGCACATACCTGTGTGAACAACTGTTTTCTTTGATGAACCTGAACAAAACATCACACAGAAGTCGACTTACTGCTGAACACCTCCACTCAATTCTGAGGATTTCTTCAGCTCAGAGCCTTACCCCGAACATTGATGAACTTGTGGAAAAGATGGGACACCACCAAGTATCACCCTCAACCTCAAACAAGTGAACATTACTGTGCAATCACATATTTAGAGTTTTTACTCAGTTCAAGTTTAAAAGTTAAAATTTAATATTTGTTTTCACTGCATGTTACTTCTCCTTAAACAAAGTGTTGTTTTTGATTAATAGATTTTTGCACTTTATTTTTTTGTATTTCAATCCAATTATATTTTAAAAATATTTCAGTTGAGTGGATGATAGAAAATTGCTATTATTGTTTTTTCTTTGAAGTAAATTTAGCCCACTTTTGCTAAAATAGAAAATATAGTCTACTGATGGTGCCTTGAATACCGGTTTCTTTCATTTAATGTTCATGTTATGGGGATATTTATATAAAGGAAATTTGTCTTTTGTGTCTGTTGAAAATTAAAGATTACTGACAGAGCCATAAGAAAATATTGCTTTATTTATCTGATCATATTGTAATATATTTGTTAGGTTTTCAGTAGGTTCAATTAGGTTCACTAGACTATATGCGTCATTTAAAAATTTTTCAATGAACATTCGAACAGTCCGGCCCTCGTCTTGTAGCTGATTTTTTTATTTGGCCCTCCGTCCATTTGACTTTGACACCCCTGCTCTAAATGTTCTACAGCTGCACCATTGAGAGCATCTTGACTGGCTGCGTCTCCGCTTGGTACGGCAGCTGCTTGGCATCCGGCCGCAAGGCGCTCCAGAGGGTGGTGCGTGTGGCGCAGTACATCACTGGGGCCCGAATTCACTGCCATCCAGGACCTCTATTTATTTATTTATTTTACCTTTATTTAACTAGGCAAGTCAGGGGAGAATGACAGATTTGTACCTTGTCAGTTCGGGAATTTGAACTTGCAACCTTTCGCCCAACGCTCTAACCACTAGGCTACCCTGCCGCCCCTACTATACCAGGCGGTGTCAAAGGCCCCTAAAAATTGTCAAAGACTCCAGCCACCCAGTTCTCTCTGCTACCGCATGGCAAGTGGTACCGGAGCTCCAAGTCTAGATCCAAAAGGCACCTTAACAGCTTCTACCCCTGAGCAATAAGATTGCTGAACAGTTAATCAGATGGCTACCCTGAATATTTACATTCACCCCCTTTTTAATGGAAACAGACTCTTACACCGGCTCTATGCACACTCAATGGACTCTACCAATACACACACGCTACACTGACACTCCAATACACACGCTACACTGACACTCCAACACACACACTACACTGACACTCCAATACACACGCTACACTGACACGCCAATACACACGCTACACTGACACGCCAATACACACGCTACACTGACACGCCAATACACACGCTACACTGACACGCCAATACACACGCTACACTGACACTCCAACACACACGCTACACTGACACTCCAATACACACGCTACACTGACACTCCAATACACACGCTACACTGACACTCCAATACACACACACACTCTGTTTATTATCTATTCTAATTGCTTTGTCACTTTTACCCCTACCTACATGTACATATGACCTAAATGACCTTGTAACCCTGTACATTGACTCGGTACCGATACTCCTAGTGTATAGTCTTGTTATGTTATATTTAATTGTGCTACTGTTTCCTTTTTTGGAAATTGTTCTTACTTTTTAACTGCATTGCTGGGAAATGGCCCATAAGTAAGTCTAATAATACATTTAATTAAATGGTTAAATGCTTTTCATTATACAAAAATGCATAATATATATAAGCCAAAAATGAGGAGTCTGAAAGCTTTAAAAGCTCCAACAGTCTAAACATCCAGGAGATTACCTGGAAGGGAGACCTAAAGGTGTTGCTGGGAAGAAAATAACCCAATGTTCCGAGCCCGGGTCACACAACGTTCCGAGCCCGGGTCACACAACGTTCCGAGCCGGGGTCACACAACGTTCCGAGCCCGGGTCACACAACGTTCCGAGCCGGGGTCACACAACGTTCCGAGCCGGGGTCACAACGTTCCGAGCCGGGCAAATGTGACAAATACAATTCGATTTTAATTTAGGAAGTTTACTTCCTTTACTTTAAAACCCATTTATTCACTAGTGCACTATTTCTGACCAGGTCCCATAAAGCTCACTATATAAAGAGAATAGGCTGCTATTTCAGAAACAACCACTCATCAAGTGTGGTCCCACCACCTCCACTTTAATGCGGGAAGGATAGGTTTATTCTCATTAGTGGAAATAGCTATTTATCGGTTATAAAACTAACTTAGGACAAGAGATATGTTTTTCCCGCAATTTATTCGTAAATAGTTCCACGGTCTGACAATGTAATCCGTTAACGCACCAATCGGCTCGAGGCCACCCAGACGTCAGAGAAGGACCGGAAACATGAACAATACGCGCGGGCGCCAAATTCTGATGCAGTGTCAACACAAATAGCTAATTTTCTCAAACAATACCAACATATTTGAATTGATCTAAGTAGTTAGCTATAAACATATACGTGTAAAGTTACTTGAAAGATACATGTAAGCAAACTGTTGTTGCACCTAAGAGGCAACGGTTAGCTACATTATAATTACACAATAATACTATAGTTAGTAATCTACATACGTTTGCTAGATTTGACCAAAAAAAGAAGTTAGCAACTGAATAACGTCACCACTCACCCTCCGGTAAATCCTCCATGCACTCGAATGTAATCTCGAACTGAAACGGATTCCCAAAAGGACTTGGGTTGTCCAGCACAGCGACATTCAACACTTGAACTTTAGCCATTTATTTTCAGTAGTCTTGAAAGCGTAGCAGATTAATAATTAGAAAATTAGTCGAATTTAGCTCGTTTATCTCCCTTAACGTTGCAGATAAAGGCAGGACGGAAAATAGTAAACTAGCCAACGTTAAACAATTCAGTCTCTTTGACTAAAGAAAGAGACGTGTGTGGCGTCTTCTGATGGTTGTTACCGTCTTCTCTCCTGCAAACTTAGTCAATTTCAATTGCTTGCAATATAACACCTGCTTGGCGCTAGATTCGTTTTCAAAATAAATTAAACAAAAGCTTGCTTTGGCAGGTGTTTTGTTTGAAGTTCTCGGTTATTTTGTAGCTAGAGGATAACATTCACACTCCCGCCAGTGTGTTCGGAAATGGTTCTCGTAACGTCACGAAATCCAGCAGCGTTTCTTCTTCTCTCTTCCGGCTGTAGAACTGAGGATGGTTGAACAATAAACTTTACACTGCCATCTAGTGACGGGAGGGAATTGTTCAGATTAAGATTTTGCAGAAAGTAGGCCTCCAGTACTAGCAGCATAAACGCTGCACAATTAACAAGATGACTAAACAATGACTAGAGGAGAGATAAACTTTACATGTGATTAATGTATATTAGCTGATGATGTTGCACTCTGCTGAAACACAAACTCAGGATTGTGACTTAAATAAAGAACATTTTGTGTGTGTGTGTGTCACAGGGGGTTGGTGGCACCTTAATCGGGGAGAACGGGCTGGCGGTAATGGCTGGAGAGGAATAAGTGGAACGGTATCAAATACATGGTTTCCAGGTGTCTGATAACGTTCCGTTTGCTCTGTCCCGGCCGAGCCGCTCTCCACCTGTCTGTCTGTATATTGTAGCAACCCTGGTTTATAAACGCTGATATCGACTCTGCCACTTGAGCAGACTTTTGTTGCACAATCGATGGCGCGCTGGGCTTGGGGCCAGAAAATGGACTGTCCGAGCCGCCACTCCCTGCCTGTTTCATAACAATACATACAGCTGAACATACAGCTGAATCGGCAGACAGTCACTGTGTACAGAATTGACTGGTCAGTTTCTAACAGACTATATTCCGAATCCTAAATGTTAAAACTCCCCTCCAGTCCATAGCTCTGTATTAGGCTACAATGAGTTATGCAACGGCATAGAACTCACAGACGGTGTCTACCTTTAGTCAACGCCCTATTACTCAGACAATTCACTACGTTTGACCAGAGCCCCCTGACACTGTTTTACACTATTTGCTAAAGATGTAGACTACAGAAGGCCTGTTTTTTGTATTCTCCACAACGGTGTGTGTGTGTATGAGCAAGTGAGACAGAGACAGAGAAAGGCGATCGTTTGGTAGTAGTCCTAGGTACTGATTGGCTCTTGCGGTACATGTGACAACTGTCCTCATCTGCATATGGACAGGTACGCTATGGTGAGCGTGGTAGAGAAGTTACCGGGCTGGCACCGTGTGAATGGAGTTTTAAAGATCGTCGAGAAATCTCCCAAGTAGCCCTAAGACATCGTTAGTCTACAGCAAGAGGACTACTATTTCATACCGCCCATTGACTTCGGAAAATAGCTCATTGTAATCAACAGGTAAGTCCATGGAAAACACCTAAATTAAACAATCGCCTGTGTTGTTTGATAGGTCCGTATAGTAGTGCATACTTGATAGAGTCGGCACAGGTGTTATTGACAAGTAGTTAAAGTAGGCCAGAGCTAGTTTTAGCAGTGGAACCTTAGCTTGATAGGCTTCGAATGCTGAAAGCCGTGTTTTAGACCGTTCTGGGTTGGTTTTATTTCTTTGTAACAGCAACGCGTTAGAATTGATGCACCTGAAAACAGGTGTAGCGGGCTCGGTCGCATTCCAACAGCTGGGCAGACATTCCTTCTATCGGCGCTTTGAAATGACGTGTGTATGTGGCTGGGTTTCGCTCTGAATTCAAATATTTGTTTAGTTATAATAGTTACTTTGACAGGCACATTGGAATGGTTATTTGCAATTTGAGCAGATTTTAAAATAAAGCATCAATAATCGGTCGTTTTTAAATGGGTCTAGTCCTAGCGTTTATTAGTTGCTTCAACTTGATAATATGAGCGCTTCAATATTCAAATGTCTTTCATTATTCCGTATTCGGATTCTAGTCACACGGTGGTTGTTTAGGAATGGTTGTTTGGACAGTAAAGTAAATACGTTGCGTTTCCTGTATGTTGTGCAACTCGTGGTTTCAGTGTAGTGTTGATCCGTGTACTATTGTTTACCCAGAGTATATCATTAACGATCTCACCGCTAGGAATGTTCAGACTCTCCAACCCTGGGTTTGTGTTGTTTCATCTCTGAAGGGGGTTGTGTCCCAAATGGCACCCGTATTATTATTTGTAGTCTACTACTGTTGACCTGGGTCCACACCCTATTATATACACACTGACCCTTATCTTGTGGAATATGGGCCCTGGTCAATAGTCGTCAAGTGTAAAAGGAATAGGGTGAGAGAGACACTGTTTTAGACTGTCTGTTGACCAGGTTTAGAGACTCTGTTTTAGACTGTCTCTGGACCAGGTTTAGAGACACTGTTTTAGACTGTCTCTGGACCAGGTTTAGAGACACTGTTTTAGACTGTCTCTGGACCAGGTTTAGAGACACTGTTTTAGACTGTCTCTGGACCAGGTTTAGAGACACTGTTTTAGACTGTCTCTGGACCAGGTTTAGAGACACTGTTTTAGACTGTCTCTGGACCAGGTTTAGAGACACTGTTTTAGACTGTCTCTGGACCAGGTTTAGAGACACTGTTTTAGACTGTCTCTGGACCCAGTTGAGAGACACAAAAAGCCTTTTTATTTTTTTATTTGTAATGAAGACAATTACAACAATACTGAATGGACACTTTTTTTTTTTTTTTTTTTTAACTTAATATAATACATAAATAAAATCAATTTGATCTCAAATAAATAATGGGGAGTTGATAGGCTTGAAGTCATAAACAGCGCAATGCTTGAAGCACAGCGACGAGCTGCTGGCAAATGCAGGAAAGTGCTGTTAGAATGAATGCTTACGAGCCTGCTGGTGCCTACCATCGCTCAGTCAGACTGCTCTATCAAATCATAGACTTAATTATAATATAATAAACACACAGAAATGCGAGCCTTAAGTCATTAATATGGTCAAATCCGGACATTATCATTTCGAAAACAAAACGTTTATTCTTTCAGTGAAATACGGAACCGTTCCGTATTTTATCTAACGGGTGGCATCCCTAAGTGTAAATAATAATGTTACATTGCACAACCTTCAATGTTATGTCATAATTATGTAAAATTCTGGCAAATTAATTAGTCTTTGTTAGGAATAAATGGACTTCATACAGTTCACAACGAGCCAGGCGGCCCAAACTGCTGCATGTACCCTGACTCTGCTTGCACAGAACGCAAGAGAAGTGACACAATTTCCATAGTTAAAATAAATTAATGTTAGCAGGCAATATTAACTAAATATGCAGGTTTAAAAAATATGTACTTGTGTATTGATTTTAAGAAAGGCGTTGATGTTCATGGTTCGGTACATTGGTGCAACGACAGAGCTTTTTTTTCCGCAAATGCTCTTGTTAATAAATCATCACCCGTTTGATGAGGTAGGCTGTGATTCAATTGATAAATTAACAGGCACCGCATCGATTACATGCAACGAAGGACAAGCTAGATAAACTAGTAATATCATCAACCATGTGTAGTTAACTAGTGATTTTATGTTAAGATAGTTTAATGCGAGCTAGCAACTTACCTTGGCTCCTTGCTGCCCTCGCGTAACAGGTGGTCAGCCTGCCATGCAGGCTCCTCGTGGAATGTAATGTAATCGGCCATAATTGGCGTCTAAAAATGCCGATTACCGATTGTTATGAAACCTTGAAATCGGTCCCAATTAATCGACCATTCCGATTAATCAGTCGACCTCTAGTCTCTGGACCAGGTTTAGAGACGTTGCTTCAGACTGTCTCTGGACCCGTTTGACATTGCAGCCGACTGTCGAGACTGACCGATCTACAAATCACCTTGGATCACAAATAACTACTCAATATTATTTGTAGATCGGTCAGAATTTACCCATGACACATTGCGGTTTGGATGCTCTCGAACACAGCCATAGTTTCTATGCTGATGTGTTCCGTAGACTTGGACAGACAGATAAACTGCCTCAAAGGGGCTGAATTCACTGATCTGGCCTGGCTCATGGATGCTCTCCAACACTCTCTCTCTAGAGACAGGCACCGTCAGTCTGGCTGCTGTGTCCCCATTGGTCCAGATGTGAGAGCAGAGACCAGCAGTGTCACCTCTAACCCTCAGGTGAGTGAGACATCTGTCTACCTATGGTCTGTGTATCTGTCTGCCTGTGTACCTGCTTCTCTCTCTCATCCCCCTCCTCTCTCTCTGACTCAGGGCCCGTCGTCATGAAAATGGTGTTGTCGTTACCAAGGCCACCGTGGGGGTTGTGGTCTGTGTTAGTCCCAGGCCTGACCTTACTGCTGTGCCTGGCCCTGGTCCTGATGGGCTGTGTGATCAGGAAGAAGAGAAGGATGGAGGGAATGTATCGGCCCAGTGCGGAGGAGAGCAAACAGACAGGACCACGGGGGGCTGAGAGACCAGGCCTGCCCCTGCCCAAGGAGGAGAGACTCATCTGATACCTGCACTCTAGCCTGGACGCTACACACACACACAAACTCTCTTTTCCTCCCTCTCTCTCTCACTACCATTGCCTCACTCTCCTCTACCCTGTACATGAAGCCAGAATGGGTTATTAGTAATTATGTATTGTGTTGTGTAAAGTTATTTGTAGATGAAGTGTCTTGTTAAATATGCCTGAACATGCCTGGTGGATGTGCGATGTCCTCTCCAGTTTCTCCAACTGTGCTGATGTTGACATCAGTGTGTCAACCGGTGAATGCTGAATGCCCTGTCAGGGGTGTGTTGTTTACCTGTAGGTGGACTATTTGTTGACATGTTTACCTTTAGGTGGACTAGTTGTTGACATGTTTACCTGTAGGTGGACTAGTTGTTTACCTGTAGGTGGACTAGTTGTTGACATGTTTACCTGTAGGTGGACTAGTTGTTGACCTGTAGGTGGACTAGTTGTTTACCTGTAGGTGGACTAGTTGTTGACATGTTTACCTGTAGGTGGACTAGTTGTTGCAAAATGTCTCTTTATTGTGGCAGTTATACTGTTACATGTGTACAAACTATGATTTAAGTGTATCCCGTGTATAAAGCATTAGTGTGTGTGTTTTTTATATCTTGAAAATGAAGAGAAGAATGGTAAAGACACTATGAATGATTTCTAATGCACTTCTGATGATATTATCCATGTGAGAACAATAAAACTCCTCTCAAAAAGTATAAAACTTCCATTTATTCAGTTTAATATCATCCTGGAGAAGAATATTTGATTTAGTAAAAAAATCTTCAAGTGTGTATTCAGTGCATTGAGTTGATGTGTTCATGTTCCACAAGCGCCACCTGCTGGTCATCTACAGACAATACAACCAGCGACATCAGTCAGAGGGATTGGACAGAACTGGTTCCTGAATGTCATGTGACATGATCAGTGGTGTATTCAACAGTGGTGTAAACTACTTGAAAGTATTTTTACTTAAGTTTTTTTTTTTGGTATCAAAACATTACTTTACTATTTTTGACAACTTTTACTTCACTACATTCTTTAAGAAAATAATGTACTTTTTACTCCGTACATTTTTTCCCTGACACCCAAACGTACTTGTTACATTCTGACAGGAAAATGGTCCAATTCACGCGCTTATCAAGAGGACGTCCTTGTTCATCCCTACTACCGGATCTTGCCGACTTGTAAATTATGTCTGAGTGTTCCCCTGGCTATCTGGAAATATAAATATATTTTAAAACAGAAAATGGTGCCGTCTGGTTTGCTGGTTTACAAGGAATTTTAAATTATTTGTACTTTTACTTTTTATGCGTAAGTACATTTTTTCAATTACATTGACTTTTAATACTTTATTTAAAAATAAATACTTTTAGACTTTTACTCAAGTAGTATTTTACTGGGTGATTTTCACTTTTGCCTGAGTCATTTTCTATTAAGGTATCTTTTACTTTTACTCAAGTATGACAATTTGGTACTTTTTCCACAACTGATATTCAATAGTCGCACAATGTAGCTAAATGTTTAGCGTTGTATCAAAACGTTTTGCAATGGTAACCGTTTAATCCAAACTGAAAATATTTTCCTACAAAATTGAGAGTTTCTATTGGAAATATTGCAATATATCTCGTTCGGTTCCGTTTGCGTCCAAGTGAATACACCCTGGGAAAAACTTCTGGCCTTTATGCATTACATCATAGACCTGTATAAGAACGTTACAGAATGTTCAGATAGAAGTGTATGGTGTAGAACCGGAATTACTGTCTGTCGGTTAGAATATGGGATTGTCAATTCTATTCATTCTATTTCTACTTGCAACATTCAGAGAACTTCATGTTCCTGAGTTTCACTTCCCATCCCCATTTCTTCTCTGACTCATCAAGTCCCACAGTCTTTGAAAACTGCAAAATCATTGGCTGAGCTTTGCGCCACTCAAACAGTCCTGCACCAGTCATCAAGCTTCAAATCTCTTCTTCAGCTCAGACACCTTGACAGGGAGCGGGTCTTCCTGCGCAGTGGTGTTCCCCCCTGGTTCTAATTGGTTATTTATAGGCGTAGTCAGGACAGGGGTGGCTATGCCAGGTCCAGCTCTGTCATTCGGTGAGACCTGGGTGTTGTTGGGTTCCTGAGGGCAGCTCTTCTGTATAGTGTCCCAGGTCCGAGGTGTGTTGCTGGGCTTACTGGGTTTAGGCGAGCCCCTGGTCTGGGCCTTCCCATGGAGGGTTTGCACGGAGGCTGGTGACTGGAACCGTGCTACAGCAGATAGAGCACTGGGAGAAAGGGGTGTGGGTCCCACCTCTATTTCCTCCCCCTTTTCTTCTCTTTCTAGCTGACCCAGGGGTTGTTTAGGAGCTGTGCCGTTCTCAGGCCCAGGAAAAGCAGTGGTTTTGGGGGTGAGTCTGTCCCCTTCTCCCTGGTTGTCCTCCACTGCCCCGGCCCTAGACTCAGCACCTGGCCTTGGGCCTCTGTTCCTGGGTAATTCTCCTGGTGTCTTGGGGCCTCTCTCCTGCACCTGCCCCTGGTTCTCCTCTTCTTGTTGGTCTTTACCTCTGTCATTCTGCATCTTCTCTCTCTCTTTCTCTCCCTCCACTTCTTTCCCCTTCCCCTTCTCACCCACACATTCAGACTGAATCTCTGGCTCCATAGTGATGTCTTCATCCCTCTTCCTCTCCTCCATCTGTTGATCATCCTGCCCTCCTTGCCTCAGAACATTCCATCTCTCCATCCCAACCTCTTTCCTCTCTTTAAGCTCCTCTGCCTCCACCAACCCCCTTTCCATCTCTTCCTCTCTCCTTCCCTCTTCTATCCATTCCTTCTCTCCCCTTCCCTCCTCTCTCCTTCCCTCCTCTCTCCTTCCCTCCTCTCTCCACTCCTTCTCTCTCCATCCCTCCTCTCTCCTTCCCTCCTCTCTCCTTCCCTCCTCTCTCCACTCCTTCTCTCTCCTCCCATCCTCTCTTCTCCCTTGAGGTGTTTCTGATGCTTCCTCTGACAACGCCTGTCCCTCTCCTAGCCCATCAGAATCATCGGTCTGTTCTGGCCCCTCCCCCATGTATTGTAGCCCGTCCTCCTGGTTCCAGCTGTGCAGACTGCCACTCCCACCGATGGACACGCCTAGACTTTCCTGACTGGGAGTGGCCAGGCCCCTCTGTTGACACACAAGGGTGAGCAGATGAGATGTCTGGGATGTTTCCGAGTGTGTGTGTGTGTGTGTGTGTGTGTGTGTGTGTGTGTGTGTGTGTGTGTGTGTGTCTGTGTGTGTCAGTGTGATGTTTCCGTGTGTGTGTGTGTCCTGTCACGTGCTGTCCTCACCTGTCTGATGTAGTCAGTAGTATCAGGTCCAAACAGGTCTAAACTTCGTGTCCCGTAGAGCAGGCCGCGGTCATGGGAGCTCCGGGCACTCAGCGTGTCAAAGATCTCCCCCAGGAGGTCCATCTCCTCTGGGTCACACATACCTGAGTCTCCCCCCTCCTCCTCCTGGAGCTCTGGGTCTGCCACGGGGCCTGAGACAGCACTGATACACACATTTTGGTTCCATCACTCTCTGACTCACTCACTCATTCACTCACCCTCTCTCTCTCTCTCTCTCACTCCCTCACCCCTCTCTCACTCAACACCCTCTCTCTTCCTGTCTCTCATTCATACTCTTCTCTCTCTCTCACTCTCCTACCCCCTCTCTCTCGCTCTCTCTCTCTCTCTCTCTCTCTCTCTCTCTCTCTCACCTGTCCTGCCAGTCTTCCTCCCAGGTGTCTCTGTTCTCTTGTGTGTTCTCGTCGTCAAGGAGACAGCCTTGTTTGTTAACTGGACGACGGGGACGAGACTGACAGAACAAGACATAGGCATGACACAGCAAGACATAGCAAAATCATCACAATAGAAGAGGTTAAGTTTATGATTGGTGGGTTGAATGATCCAATCCTAGATATGTGGTGATGATTACATTCTACCTCCAGTGATTGGTCAAAAGTGTCCCCCAACCCACTCCTGTCTCAGTCTCCAGTATCTATGCTGCAATAGTCTATGTGCAGGGGGACTAGGGTCAGTCTTTTAAATCTGGTGTAATTCTCCTGTCTTATCTGGTGTCCTGTGTGAATTTAATTATGCTCCCTCTAATTCTCTCTCTTTCCCTCTCCCCCTTCCCTCCCGGAGGACCTGAGCCCTAGTATCATGCCTCAGGACTACCTGGCCTGATGTCTCCTGGCTGTCCCCAGTCCACCTGGCCGTGCTGCTGCTCCAGTTTCAACTGTTCTGCATGGAAACTCTAACCTGTTACCGCACCTGTTGTCTCGACCTCTGAATGCTCGGCTATAAATAGCCAACTGACATTTACTCCTGAGGTACTGACCTGTTGCACCCTCTACAACCACTGTGATTATTATTTGACCCTGCTGGTCATCTATGAACATCTTGAAGAACAATCTGGCCTTAAATGGCCATGTTCTGTTATAATCTCCACCAGGCACAAAAGAGGACTGACCACCCCTCAGAGCCTGGTTCCTCTCTAGGTTTCTTCCTAGGTTTCTTCCTAGGTTCCTGCCTTTCTAGGGAGTCTTTCCTAGCCACCGTGCTTCTACATCTGCATTGAGGTTTTAGGCTGGGTTTCTGTACAGCACTTTGTGACATCAGCTGATGTAAGAAGGGCTTTATAAATACATTTGATTGATGTTAGAGGCAGGTCTTACCTTCCCAAAGTGTTGTGTGATTGGTAAACGGCTCTGAAGGCAATCTGATTGTTTGCGGCGGTGTGTGTGTGTTCCGGACACGGAGTTTCCTCTCTTAAGGGAGAGAATCTCAACGTGCTCCTGCACATATATAGAGAGAGGATGAACACACACACACACACACACACACACACACACACACACACACTACAAAACAACAACAACACATACCTTGGGTGATAGAAAGTTCCTCAAGCCACGTTTGGCCTGAAAGAAAAGACAGAAAATAATTACTAGGAAACCAGATTTCACTAAGGGAGCACAAACACACACAAACACACACACACACACACACACGCACGCACACACACACACACACACACTACGCACTTACCGACTTGTACATGTGAGTCTTAGACTTGACGTTAAGGATGAGAGCTCCTCCCCCTTTCTACCAACAGAGCAAAATAATCAGACAGACCAATCAGAACACCTCAGACATTATTTAACCAATAGCAAGTAAGTGTACGAGATGTGTGTTGTGTAAATGACAGAACACTGTAAGTTGTTACCTTCAGGTTGCCCACCAGTTGATGATAGGCTTTGGTGCTTCCTGAGAGAGAGAGTGAGAGACAGAGAGAGATATTACTTGTTCAGCAGTCTTATGGGGTATAAAGCTGTGAAGGAGCCTTTTGGTCCTAGACTTGGTGGTCTGGTACCGTTTGTTATGCAGTAGCAGAGAGGACAGTCTATGACTTGGGTGACTGGAGTCTTTGACAATTTTTGGGGCCTTCGGTACTGAGTCAATATGCGGGGGTGCAGGTCAGTCGAGGTACTTTGTAAAGTGACTGCATAGCCTTCCTTTGACACCGCCTAGTATATAAGTCCTGGATGTCAGGAAGCTTGGCCCCAGTGATGTACTGGGCCATACGCACTACCCTCTGTAGCGCCTTACGATCAGATGCTGAGCAGTTGCCATACCAGGCGGTGATGCAACCGGTCAGGATGCTCTCGATGGTGCAGCTGTAAAACGTTTTGAGGATCTGGGGACCCATGCCAAATCTTTTCAGTCTCCTGAGGGGGGAAAAGGTGTTGTCTTCCCCTCTTCACAAATGTCTTGGTGTGTTTGGACTATGATAATTCATTGGTGATGTGGACACCAAGGAACTCGAAACTCTCGACTCGCTCCACTTCATCGCCGTCAATGTTAATGGTGGCCTTTTTGGCCCTCCCTTTCCTATAGTCCACGATTAGCTCCTTTGTCACACTGCCAGGTCTCTGACCTCCTCCCTATAGGCTGTCTCGTTGTTGTCGGTGATCAGGCCTACCACTGTTGTGTCGTCAGCAAACTTAATGATGGTGTTGGAGTTGTGTTTGGCCACGCAGTCATGGGTGAACAGGGAGTACAGGAGGGGACTAAGCACGCACACTTGAGGATCCCCCGTGTTGAGGATCAGCATGGCAGATTTGTCGTTGCCTACCCTTACCTCCCTGGGGGCGGCCCTTCAGAAAGTCCTGGATCCAGTTGCAGAGGGAGGTGTTTAGTCCCAGGGTCCTTAGCTTAGTGATGAGCTTCGTGGGCACTATGGTGTTGAACTCTGAGCTGTAGTCAATGAACAGCGTTCTCACGTAGGTGTTCCTTTTGTCCAGGTGGGAAAGGCCAGTGTGGAGTGCGATTGAGATTGTGTCATCTGTGGATCTTGCGGGGGCGATATTGGAATTGGAATGGGTCTAGGGTTTCTGGCATGATGGTGTTGATGTGACCCATGACCAGCCTTTCAGAAAATCGTCATGGCAACCGACGTGAGCGCTACGGCGGTATAATCATTTAGGCAGGTTACCTCGCTTTCTTGGGCACAGAGACTATGGTGTTCTGCTTGAAACATGTAGGTATTACAGACTCGGCCAGGGAGAGGTTGAACAAATCAGTGAAGACGCTTGCCAGTTGGTCCTCACATGCTTTGAATACATGTCCTGGTAATCCGTCTGGCCACGTGGCTTTGTAAATGTTGACCTGTTTAAAGGTCTTGCTCACATCGACTACGTAGAGCGTGATCACACAGTCGTCAGCTGGTGCTCTCATGCATGCTCTAGTGTTGTTTGCCTCAAAGCGAGAGCGTAAAAGGCATTTAGCTCGTCTGATAGGCTCGCGTCACTGGGCAGCTCGCGGCTGGGTTTCCCTTTGTAGTCCGTAAAGGTTTTGAAGCCCTGCCACATCAGACGACCGTCAGAGCCGGTAGAGTAGGATTCACTTTTAGCCCTGTATTGATGCTTTGCCTGTCTGAGGGCAGAGCAGCATTTCTTATAAGCGTCCAGATTAGTGTCCTGCTCCTTGAAAGCGGCAGCTCTAGCCTTTAGCTCGGTGTTGATGTTGCCTGTAATCCATGGCTTCTGGTTGGGATATTTACATACTGTCACTGTGGGGACGTCGTCGATGCACTAATTGATATAGCTGGTGACTGAGGTGGTGTACTCCTCAATGCCATTAGATGAATCCCGGAACATATTCCAGTCTGTGCTAGCAAAACAGTCCTGTAGCTTAGCATCCGCGTCATCTGAACACTTCCGTATTGAGAGAGTCACTGGTGCTTCCTGATTTATTTTCCGCTTGTTAGGAAGGAATCAGGAGGATAGAACTCTGGTCAGATTTGCCAAATGGAGGGCGAGGGAGAGCTTTGTATGTGTCTCTGTGTGTGAAGTAAAGGTGGTCTAGAGTTCAATTATTTTTTTTAATCCTCTGGTTGCACATGTGACACACTGGTAGAAATGAGTTAAAACAGATTTTAGTTTGCCTGCAGTAAAGTCCCCGGCCACTAGGAGCGCCACTTCTGGATGAGCATTTTCTTGTTTGCTTATGGCCTTATACAGCATGTTGAGTGTGGTCTTAGTGCCAGCATCGGTCTGTGGTGGTAAATAGACAGCTAAGGATAATATAGATGAAAACTAGTGGTGTGGGGGCTGTGCTTTGGCAAAGTGGGTGGGGTTATATCTTTCCTGTTTGGCCCCGTCCGGGGGTGTCATCGGAAGGGGCCACAGTGTCTCCTGACCCCTCCTGTCTCAGCCTCCAGTATTTATGCTGCAGTAGTTTATGTGTCGGGGGGCTAGGGTCAGTTTGTTATATCTGGAGTATTTCTCCTGTCCTATCCGGTGTTCTGTGTAAATTTAAGTGTGCGTTCTCTAATTCTCTCTTTCTTTCTCTCTCTCGGAGGGCCTGAGCCCTAGGACCATGCCCCAGGACTACCTGACATGATGACTCCTTGCTGTCCCCAGTCCACCTCCAGTTTCAACTGTTCTGCCTGTGATTATCATTATTTGTCCATGCTGGTCATTTATGAACATTTGAACATCTTGGCCATGTTCTGTTATAATCTCCACCCGGCACAGCCAGAAGAGGACTGGCCACCCCACATAGCCTGGTTCCTCTCTAGGTTTCTTCCTAGGTTTTGGCCTTTCTAGGGAGTTTTTCCTAGCCACCGTGCTTCTACACCTGAATTGCTTGCTGTTTGGGGTTTTAGGCTGGGTTTCTGTACAGCACTTTGAGATATCAGCTGATGTACGAAGGGCTATATAAATACATTTGATTTGATTTGATTTTGATTTGAACTAGATTGTTTGGCCAGCATCGGTTTGTGAGGACTTAGACAGACAGACAGACAGACAGACAGACAGACACTCAGACACACACACACACACACACACACACACACACACACCTGCTTCTGCTGTTCCACACTGTAGCATCTCTTGTTCAAACAGGTCGTCTGGCTCTATCCCTCTGTTCAGCAGCTCCAGACGTCCATCAATAAACTGAAAACCAAAACCCAGTTAATGAACTGCTTTGTTAGTATATCATAGGGACTCCTATTCAACCCTGAGAAGATCATTCTACTGAATATCAATATGTTTCTAATAATAAACCTAGAACAGTTTGTTCTGTAATCCTGACAAAGACATAATAGTTGGATTGTTGTGACAATGAACACATAAGGAAGTGGAGCTATATTGCAGAATGTGGATTATTGTAGAATGTGGATTATTGTAGAATGTGGATTATTGCAGATTGTGGATTATTGCAGAATGTGGATTATTCTCTATTGCTGATGGTCAGACACCCAGACTACAAAAGACATTTTGATGTTTGTATGTTGACTAGTTTTTCTTGTTTGTTTTACACCACCATACTACGAGGACATTTGCTATCCACATGTGTGTGTGTGCTACTTGTTCTCATGTTTGTTTTGTTATGGCATCCCCAGAACAACAGAGGGCAGCGTTCTGTCTTGAGATGAACTCACCTGTTGGAAGAGCTGCAGGAGGAGGAGGGCACTCATTCTGACACACACACACACACACACACACACACGCACACGCACACGCACACACACACAGGTACCTGTTTGAAGAGCTGCAGATGGACAGCACTCTGTAGGAACTGTCTCATACTGGGAGACCTGTGGTCCAGGAAAACCTCCTCACAGAACATGATCTGACCATTCTACAGAGAGAGATGGGGGAGGGAGGGAGAGAGAGAGAGTTGGTGAAGAGAAGACACTTTATTGAAACAGGTGTCTGTATATACAGTAGTATAGAGTATTCTACAGTATTATTGCATACAGAGTAAAAAGCATCTTCACATTATTATATTTTAATGTTATGTATTCTAACGGCATTCCCAGAGTATTCCAGAGCATTATTGTTCTAACGATGTACCCAGAGTATTCCAGAGTATTATTGTTCTAACGATGTACCCAGAGTATTCCAGAGCATTATTGTTCTAACGATGTACCCAGAGTATTCCAGAGCATTATTGTTCTAACGATGTACCCAGAGTATTCCAGAGTATTATTGTTCTAACGATGTACCCAGAGTATTCCAGAGCATTATTGTTCTAACGATGTACCCAGAGTATTCCAGAGCATTATTGTTCTAACCGGGTTCCCAGAGTATTCCAGAGCATTATTGTTCTAACGACGTACCCAGAGTATTCCAGAGCATTATTGTTCTAACGAAGTACCCAGAGTATTCCAGAGCATTATTGTTCTAACGATGTACCCAGAGTATTCCAGAGCATTATAGTTCTAACCGGGTTCCCAGAGTATTCCAGAGCATTATTGTTCTAACGATGTACCCAGAGTATTCCAGAGTATTGTTGTTCTAACCGTGTTCCCAGAGCATTCCAGAGTAGTATTGTTCTAACCGTGTTCCCAGAGTATTCCAGAGTATTATTGTTCTAACCGTGTTCCCAGAGTATTCCAGAGTATTATTGTTCTAACCGTGTTCCCAGAGTATTATTGTTCTAACCGTGTTCCCAGAGTATTCCAGAGTATTATTGTTCTAACCGTGTTCCCAGAGCATTCCAGAGTAGTATTGTTCTAACCGTGTTCCCAGAGCATTCCAGAGTATTATTGTTCTAACCGTGTTCCCAGAGTATTCCAGAGTATTATTGTTCTAACCGTGTTCCCAGAGTATTCCAGAGTATTATTGTTCTAACCGTGTTCCCAGAGTATTCCAGACTATTATTGTTCTAACCGTGTTCCCAGAGTATTCCAGAGTATTATTGTTCTAAACGGGTTCCCAGAGTATTCCAGAGTATTATTGTTCTAACCGTGTTCCCAGAGTATTATTGTTCTAACCGTGTTCCCAGAGTATTCCAGAGTATTATTGTTCTAACCGTGTTCCCAGAGTATTCCAGAGTAGTATTGTTCTAACCGTGTTCCCAGAGCATTCCAGAGTATTATTGTTCTAACCGTGTTCCCAGAGTATTCCAGAGTATTATTGTTCTAACCGTGTTCCCAGAGTATTCCAGAGTATTATTGTTCTAACCGTGTTCCCAGAGTATTCCAGAGTATTATTGTTCTAACCGTGTTCCCAGAGTATTACAGAGTATTATTGTTCTAACCGTGTTCCCAGAGTATTCCAGAGTATTATTGTTCTAAACGGGTTCCCAGAGTATTCCAGAGTATTATTGTTCCAACCGTGTTCCCAGAGTATTATTGTTCTAACCGTGGTCCCAGAGTATTATTGTTCTAACTGTGTTTCCAGAGTATTATTGTTCTAACCGTGTTTCCAGAATATTCCAGAGTATTATTGTTCTAACCGTGTTCCCAGAATATTCCAGAGTATTATTGTTCTAACCGTGTTTCCCTTCAGAGCGTCTCCATATCCTCCAAACAGCAGAGCCTGAGCCCTGAGGAAGGCCTTGGCCACGCCCACACCTGCTGACGCTGCCTGACGTTTCAGACACAACTTCAGACCTGATACCTGGCACACACACACACACACACACACACACACACACACACGTTGTTACATAGACACATTGTTACACAGACACATGCAAGTCCACATGCAAGTTACACACACACACACACACATCTAAAGTTGCTTACTTGCTCAAATGCACAGATTCGTGAAAGCAGGCATGCAAACACACACACACACACACACACACACACACACACACACACACACACACACACACACACACACACACACACACACACACACACACACATTACCACATCTGCTGGTATCTTCTTCAGGTCTTCGAAGGGAGACTCTATAGTGTTGGTGTCTACATTCAGAATCACCACGTCCTCTAACCCCCGGCTTCTCACTCTCTGGATCAATACATCAACACATCAATCAATACATCAATCAATACATCAATACATCAACACATTAATCAATACATCAATCAATACATCAATACATCAATCAACTAATCAATCAATCAGTCAGTCAACAAACCAACCAATCAACTAATCAATCAGTCACTCAACAAACCAACCAATCAACTAATCAATCAATCAATCAGTCAGTCAACAAACCAACCAATCAACTAATCAATCAGTCACTCAACAAACCAACCAATCAACTAATAAATCAATCAATCAATCAGTCAGTCAACAAACCAACCAATCAACTAATCAATGTCAGTCAACAAACTAACCAATCAACTAATCAATCAGTCACTCAACAAACCAACCAATCAACTAATCAATCAGTCACTCAACAAACCAACCAATCAACTAATCAATCAGTCAGTCAACAAACTAACCAATCAACTAATCAATCAGTCAGTCAACCAACCAACCAATCAACTAATCAATCAGTCAGTAAGTCCATCAATCAGTAAATCGATCAATCCCAAAAACAGCCTGTCCATCCGTCTGTCCATCACTCAGTTATTATCCGATGTGGTCTAACAGTATACTGTATGATTCATACTGCCCTGCAGGTCCTGGCTGCTTGTCAGAGGGATGAAACACCATTAGATCCTTATGGAAACCATGGAGACGCTGTAGTTACTGTACCTCTGTCAGACTGGAGTGGACTCCTATGAGGAAGGGCATCGGAGCACTGAGAGACAGACAGACAGAGAGAGAGAGGTTGAGTGCTTTAACATATACATATCTGTGTGTGTGTGTGTGTGTGTGTGTGTGTGTGTTTTCTCTCTCTCTGACCAGCAGTAGTCCAGTAGGTGTGGGGGCAGGACAGGTATGAAGATGTGTTGCCAGTACATGGGGTAGAGCACAGCACTGAGGGCATGAACACACGCTGTCAACTGGAGTGGAGAGACGGGGAGAGACAGAGGGGGGAGAGAGAGGGAGGAGAGAGAGAGGTGGGAGGGAGAGACAGAAGGGGTCGAGAGAGGGAGGGAGAGAGGGAGGAGAGAGAGAGGTGGGAGGGAGGGAGAGAGACAGGTGGGAGGGAGGGAGCCCAATCAGAACAGCATACATTTATGTTAGAAATTACGGAAAGCAACTTTTGAGAAAGAGTTGAATAAAGTTTTGTGAGTTGTTGAGGTATAGTGTGTGTGTGTGTGTGTGTGTATCCTCACTGTGCTGAGTTTGCTGGAGAGGATGAGGATGCGTCTCTCAAACAACATACTGGCATAGAGCTGGAGGAGGTTAGACACATCTACCGCTACCACCAACTCTGTCAGGTTCCTCTGTAGCACACACACACACACACACACACACACACACACACACACACACACACACACACACACACACACACACAGTATTAAAACAATAGGTACCACTTAACTTAAAGCATTCAGGTCCCGCTGTACTGTAAGACCTGTCGTAACCATGGAGACACTTTATAATGTCTCATCTTCCTGTAGTGATCGCTCTGTCAATGTTAAGACAGGGGTCATCTATGAGGTGTATAATATAATCAATGTCAAGACACTGGTTATCTATGAGATGTATAATCAACGTCAAGACAGGGGTCATCTATGAGATGTATAATCAATGTTAAGACAGGGGTCATCTATGAGGTGTAAAATATAATCAATGTCAAGACACTGGTTATCTATGAGATGTATAATCAATGTTAAGACACGGGTTATCTATGAGATGTATAGTATAATCAATGTCAAGACAGGGGTCATCTATGAGATGTATAATCAATGTCAAGACAGGGGTCATCTATGAGATGTATAGTATAATCAATGTTAAGACACTGGTCATCTATGAGATGTATAGTATAATCAATGTCAAGACGGGTCATCTATGAGATGTATAATCAATGTTAAGACAGGGGTCATCTATGAGATGTATAATCAATGTTAAGACACTGGTCATCTATGAGATGTATAGTATAATCAATGTTAAGACAGGGGTCATCTATGAGATCTATAGTATAACCAATGTTAAGACACTGGTTATCTATGAGATGTATAGTATAATCAATGTCAAGACAGGGGTCATCTATGAGATGTTTAGTCAATGTTAAGACAGGGGTCATCTATGAGATGTTTAATCAATGTTAAGACAGGGGTCATCTATGAGATGTATAGTATAATCAATGTCAAGACGGGTCATCTATGAGATGTTTAATCAATGTTAAGACAGGGGTCATCTATGAGATGTTTAATCAATGTTAAGACAGGGGTCATCTATGAGATGTATAGTATAATCAACGTCAAGACAGGGGTCATCTATGAGATGTATAGTATAATCAATGTTAAGACAGGGGTCATCTATGAGATGTTTAATCAATGTTAAGACAGAGGTCATCTATGAGATGTATAGTATAATCAATGTCAAGACAGGGGTCATCTATGAGATGTATAATCAATGTTAAGACAGGGGACATCTATGAGATGTATAATCAATGTTAAGACACTGGTCATCTATGAGATGTATAGTATAATCAATGTTAAGACAGGGGTCATCTATGAGATGTATAGTATAATCAATGTCAAGACAGGGGTCATCTATGAGATGTATAATCAATGTTAAGACACGGGTTATCTATGAGATGTATAATCAATGTTAAGACAGGGGTCATCTATGAGATGTATAGTATAATCAATGTTAAGACAGGGGTCATCTATGAGATGTTTAATCAATGTTAAGACAGAGGTCATCTATGAGATGTTTAATCAATGTTAAGACAGGGGTCATCTATGAGATGTATAGTATAATCAATGTTAAGACACTGGTCATCTATGAGATGTATAGTATAATCAATGTTAAGACAGGGGTCATCTATGAGATGTATAATCAATGTTAAGACAGGGGTCATCTATGAGATGTATAGTATAATCAATGTTAAGACACTGGTCATCTATGAGATGTATAATCAATGTCAAGATGTATATACTATCGCTGGAAACTGACTAATTGCCTTGAGCATATTTTAGTATATTTGTACTCATATAAGTAGCCTAGCAACAGTAAAGAATGTGTTCTGAGTCAGATGGAATGATCTACAGTATGTGTAAAGGGGGCCAGTCTCTAAACAGGATCTTTCCATAACGGTGAGGTAGGAGGCATGTGTTAGAGCTAATAGATTGTAAACTACTGCCCTGTAGCACTGTCTTATAGCTGTTCTATGTCATTATATTATCTCTGTATGTTATAACTTCACTGTTCTATATCATTATATTCTCTCTGTATGTTATAGCTTCACTGTTCTACATCATTATACAGTATCATCTCTGTATGTTATAGCTTCACTGTTCTATATCATTATATTATCTCTGTTTGTTATAGCTTCACTGTTCTATATCATTATATTATCTCTGTATGTTATAACTTCAATTTTACAGTTCATTATATTATCTCTGTTTGTGATAACTTCACTTTTATAGTTCATTATATTATCTCTATATGTTATGCATCGTTATATCCACTTGACTGTGAATAGATTGCTTATTCTCAGAAATAGCTCTTTGTGTCTGAGAAGGATAATTATCTGGTGGACTGTGGCAGGCTGCCAGAATGTGCACTCCCTCATCTCAAAGCCTCTCCTGACTGATAAGAAGTGGACTGTGGCAGGCTGCCAGAATGTGCACTCCCTAGTCTCAAAGCCTCTCCTGACTGATAAGAAGTGGACTGTGGCAGGCTGCCAGAATGTGCACTCCCTCATCTCAAAGCCTCTCCTGACTGATAAGAAGTGGACTGTGGCAGGCTGCCAGAATGTGCACTCCCTCATCTCAAAGCCTCTCCTGACTGATAAGAAGTGGACTGTGGCAGGCTGCCAGAATGTGCACTCCCTCATCTCAAAGCCTCTCCTGACTGATAAGAAGTGGACTGTGGCAGGCTGCCAGAATGTGCACTCCCTCATCTCAAAGCCTCTCCTGACTGATAAGAAGTGGACTGTGGCAGGCTGCCAGAATGTGCACTCCCTAGTCTCAAAGCCTCTCCTGACTGATAAGAAGTGGACTGTGGCAGGCTGCCAGAATGTGCACTCCCTCATCTCAAAGCCTCTCCTGACTGATAAGAAGTGGACTGTGGCAGGCTGCCAGAATGTGCACTCCCTCATCTCAAAGCCTCTCCTGACTGATAAGAAGTGGACTGTGGCAGGCTGCCAGAATGTGCACTCCCTAGTCTCAAAGCCTGATAAGAAGACAGGGAGGTGGGTGGAGGAGAACCGAAGGTTCTGGACTCAAGCTGGGACAATAACCCCACCTGCCTAACAATTAATTGTTTTTCGACACAGGAGGGGGGTCTGTTTGGGAAGAGGGGGGGCGGGTGGTTAGTCAGAGGTTGTAAATATATGTGATTGTGACGTCATATCTTCTCTTTGCAGCTGTACGACCCAGTGTGGTGAATACATCTGTACGACCTAGTGTGGTGAATACATCTGTACGACCCAGTGTGGTGAATACATCTGTACGACCCAGTGTGATGAATACATCTGTACGACCCAGTGTGGTGAATACATCTGTACGACCTAGTGTGGTGAATACATCTGTACGACCCAGTGTGATGAATACATCTGTACGACCCAGTGTGGTGAATACATCTAACATCTGTACGACCCAGTGTGGTGAATACATCTGTACCACCCAGTGTGGTGAATACATCTGTACCACCCAGTGTGGTGAATACATCTGTACCACCCAGTGTGGAGAATAAAACAGCATTAATCGCTCTTCTGAGTTTGACTTGAATTTGTAGCAGAACTTAGAACCAAACACTATTATCAATGTACCAACAGCAGTAGCATTATGGTTCAGATACACTGTAGATCAAACTCATTCCATGGAGGGCCTCGTGTCTACTGGATTATGGGTTTTCCTTTCAATTAAGACCGAGACAAGCAGGTGGGGGGAGTTTCTTACTAATTAAGGACCTTACTTCATCAATCAAGTTCAAGGTAGGAGAAATAAACAGCAGACTCTCAGCCCTCCATGGAATGAATTTGACACGTGGATGATTACAACAGTGTATTATAGTGACAGCCAACTAACACTGTCAGGGATGGAGGGGAGCCCTCTGGGGTCAGGGTTAGGTTTAGGATCAGGATCAGTGTTAGTGTCAGGGTCAGGGTTAGGGTCAGGGTTAGGGTCAGGGTTAATGTATTACAGTGACAGCAGACTCACACTCTCAGGGATGGAAGGGAGTCCTCTGGGGTCTGGAGCGATGAAGTACGGGACCTGGGGAAGAAGGGAACAGGTAGCAGTTAGTTTCCATCCCAAATGGCACCCTATTCCATAGGTGTACTATTTTTGACCATGGAACATAGGGCTCTATGCAGGGAATAGGATGCCATTTGAGTTACAGTCCTAGTCAGAAAGAACAACATCTGGGTGTATGTTAGTACTGGTAGACCCATCATGATCCTGTTATCAGGTCTGGTTCTGAGAGATGATCTTGAGAGAACCAGGGTTCACCGAGTGTCCAGGTGATTTAGATTTTTAATTTGTCTAGTTTTAGGTGTTAACTATGTCTTGGTTTAGTGGTAGATCAGGTTATAGGTGTTAATCCAGACCAGGTTATAGGTGTTAATCCAGACCAGGTTATAGGTTATAGGTGTTAATCCAGACCAGGTTATAGGTTCTAGGTGTTAATCCAGACCAGGTTATAGGTGTTAATCCAGACTAGGTTATAGGTTATAGGTGTTAATCCAGAGCAGGTTATAGGTGTTAATCCAAACCAGATTATAGGTTATAGGTGCTAATCCAGACCAGGTTATAGGTTATAGGTATTAATCCAGACCAGGTTATAGGTGTTAATCCAGACCAGGTTATAGGTGTTAATCCAAACCAGGTTAAAGGTTATAGGTGCTAATCCAGACCAGGTTTTAGGTTATAGGTGTTCATCCAGACCAGGTTATAGGTTATAGGTGATAATCCAGACCAGGTTATAGGTTATAGGTGTTAATCCAGACCAGGTTATAGGTTATAGGTAATAATCCAAACCAGGTTATAGGTGTTAATCTAGACCAGGTTTTAGGTTATAGGTGCTAATCCAGACCAGGTTATAGGTTATAGGTGTTAATCCAGACCAGGTTATAGGTTATAGGTGCTAATTCAGACCAGGTTATAGGTTATAGGTGTTAATCCAGACCAGGTTATAGGTTATATGTAATAATCCAAACCAGGTTATAGGTGTTAATCCAGACCAGGTTATAGGTTATAGGTGCTAATCCAGACCAGGTTTTAGTTTCTAGGTGTTAATCCAGACCAGGTTATAGGTTCTAGGTGTTAATCCAGAACAGGTTATAGGTTCTAGGTGTTAATCCAAACCAGGTTATAGGTTCTAGGTGCTAATCCAAACCAGGTTTTAGGTTATAGGTGTTAATCCAGACCAGGTTTTAGGTTCTAGGTGTTAATCTAGACCAGGTTCTAGGTGTTAATCCAGACCAGGTTCTAGGTGTTAATCCAGACCAGGTTTTAGGTTCTAGGTGTTAATCCAGACCAGGTTATAGGTTATCGGTGTTAATCCAGATCAGGTTTTAGGTTCTAAGTGTTATGACGGACCAGGTTTTAGTTTCTAGGTGTTAATCCAGACCAGGTTTTAGGTGTTAATCCAGACCAGGTTCTAGGTGTTAATCCAGACCAGGTTTTAGGTGTTAATCCAGACCAGGTTTTAGGTTATAGGTGTTAATCCAGACCAGGTTTTAGGTTCTAGGTGTTAATCCAGATCAGGTTTTAGGTTCTAGGTGTTAGTGCAGCAGACCGGTTTTAAGGTTCCAGTGGGTGTTAGTCCAGACCAGGTTTTAGGTTCTAAGTGTTATGATGGACCAGGTTTTAGTTTCTAGCTGTTAGCCCAAACTAATATTTAGGTTCTAGGTGTTAGTCCAGACAGGGATTTAGGTTCTAGGTGTTAAAACAGACCAGGTTTTAGGTACTAAGTGTTAGTCCGGACCAGGCTTTAGGTTCTAGGTGTTAGTCCAGACCTAGCAGGGTTCCAGGACTCACCCCTTCCTGCCCCTTCCCCGGGGTGAGGGGGGCATGTCCAGGAGGGCGGGGCATCTCTGTCCTGACCAATAGCTTCTCTCCCTCAGAGAGAAACACAACACACTACCACACAGCCCAGAAAACCCCTCTGTCTAATAACAAATCCACACGATACACTACAACACAGAAAACAGTTTAAATGACAACCGCCTGAGGTAATATGATTGTGTTTCCTGTATAATGGGTTGGAATTGGAATTTACACTTGGAATTAGAATTGATGGGACAGTTGTGATGAATAGACTAGTTGAGGCTTACCAGCTGCAGAGTGACAGAGCCGACAGCCACTGGCAGGGGATGTGTGTAGAGGGCGCCCAGCAGTTCTCGCATCTCATTGGTCTGTTGAGAAGCAAGCGATACTCGTGAAACACTATTGAAATACTTTTGAAACACTAATGAAATACTTATGAAATACTAATTAAATGCTTATGAAATACTAATTAAATGCTTATGAAATACTAATTAAATTGACTTGACAAATAAAAGCCAGGAAAATGTGTGAAGGAACTTGACTGTAAAGAACTGTAGACACAATACAGTCCAGGATGAAGCAGGGGGTGTCAAACTCATCCAATGAAAACCATTACGATGTTTTATTGTCCCACACCAGGTAGGTGCAGTGACGTGTTGTTTTACTCCGTAATAGTAGTGCAGCGCCCCTGGAGCAAACGAGGGTTAAGTGTCTTGTTCAAGGCCACATCGACAGATTGTTCACCTTG
>NC_048577.1:4838438-4855938 GCF_013265735.2 Oncorhynchus mykiss
CTCTCTCTCTCTCTCTCCCTCTCTCACCCCATCTCTCACCATGGACTTCACACTGTAGTCACATTTTAAGGAAGTAGTAATGGTGAGGAGTCTAGCCTGTACTTCCTGTTTGGTGTCATCATCACCCCTCCCCCTTCACTACTTTTGACCAGAGGGCCCATAGGGAATAGGGTGCCATTTGGGACACAGTCAGCAGTCCCTTCACAACCATGTTATGATGATTATGTTGATTGTAGTACTGCATGGACTCTCTCTCCCTCTCTCTCTCTCACCTTTTCTGCCCTCGCTCTCCTCTCCTTCATCTCTTTCCTTCCCTGTCTCTTTTCCTCTCTCTCCTCTCCTGCCCTCTATTTCTCTCTCTCTCTCTCTCTTTCTCTCGCTCTCTCTCCTCTCCTCTCTTTCTCTGATACTGTATGGTTCTGTCAACACCAAGGTTGGAAGTTTGAGTCCTACACCCTGCTGTGTACTGAATGTGTGTAATACTTTAGTCCCTGCTAAACGCAGGCTAAAGGGCTTTATCCTGCAGCCTTTGCCTGCATTGTGGGATTCTCTATAGTCAACCAATCATTGGTCTGCCTTTGTTTGAACCAAGTGAACGTGACAGAAGACGCACCTGAAACAGGAACAACATATACAGGAGACATGGACAAATGAATGGGAGGTCTGAGGCTCTTTCTCTCACCAACTGATTGTATAATCTACACACATATATTTTTAGTTTGTGAGTATGTGCTATTAGTCGACATTAGAAAGAACAATTATTATAAACAATGGCAACACTGTTGCACTGAGCCACATCGGTGTCTGACTTTCGTGTACAGTCGGTTGCTTTCCCCTTACCACTCCAACGACCCCCTTGACTAGGTGAGTTCAGGGCTAGGCTAGTTCAGGGCTAGGCTAGTTCAGGGCTAGGCTAGTTCAGGGCTAGGCTAGTTCAGGGCTAGGTGAGTTCAGGGCTAGGCGAGTTCAGGGCTAGGCTAGTTCAGGGCTAGGCTAGTTCAGATCTAGGCTAGTTCAGGGCTAGGCGAGTTCAGGGCTAGGCTAGTTCAGGGCTAGGCTAGTTCAGGGCTAGGATAGTTCAGGGCTAGGCTAGTTCAGGACTAGGTGAGTTCAGGGCTAGGCGAGTTCAGGGCTAGGCTAGTTCAGGGCTAGGCTAGTTCAGATCTAGGCTAGTTCAGGGCTAGGCTAGTTCAGGGCTAGGCTAGTTCAGGGCTAGGATAGTTCAGGGCTAGGCTAGTTCAGGGCTAGGTGAGTTCAGGGCTACAACAAAATGGTGTAACGTCTGGGAGTCCCAGACGACAGGATTGAGAACCACTGTTGAAGTCTACTCTTTTACACAACACACAATAACATGTGTAGTACTGCCACCGTGTGGTTGTTAAGTGTAACTGACTGAGACAGGTGGATCGGACTATAAAACCAGACTTACAAAAGTCCGATTTTCACTTATACCCAGATTCAAACCGTTCGCTGGTTGTAGGTAGACTACTGAGGCTTTTAAAGACAATGTTCCCTTTCACGGGAACCACTGCATATGTGGGCGAAATCGGAAATTGCCTTTTAAAAGCAGCAGTACCTTTAAGTTAAACCTGCCTTCAGATTGAATCCCAGCCGTAGACATTACTCGTTATGTATCTATTATTACTTGTGTAACTTTTCTATCATGTCTCTATTTTCTATCTCTCTGTGTTGTTGGAACGGACCTGTAAGTTGGCATTTCACTGTTAGTCTACACGAGTTGTTTACGTTGGCATTTCACTGTTAGTCTACACCAGTTGTTTACGTTGGCATTTCACTGTTAGTCTACACCAGTTGTTTATGTTGGCATTTCACTGTTAGTCTAGACCAGTTGTTTACGTTGGCATTTCACTGTTAGTCTACACCAGTTGTTTACGTTGGCATTTCACTGTTAGTCTACACCAGTTGTTTACGTTGGCATTTCACTGTTAGTCTAGACCAGTTGTTTACGTTGGCATTTCACTGTTAGTCTACACCAGTTGTTTACGTTGGCATTTCACTGTTAGTCTACACGAGTTGTTTACGTTGGCATTTCACTGTTAGTCTACACGAGTTGTTTATGTTGGCATTTCACTGTTAGTCTAGACCAGTTGTTTACGTTGGCATTTCACTGTTAGTCTACACCAGTTGTTTACGTTGGCATTTCACTGTTAGTCTACACCAGTTGTTTACGTTGGCATTTCACTGTTAGTCTAGACCAGTTGTTTACGTTGGCATTTCACTGTTAGTCTACACCAGTTGTTTACGTTGGCATTTCACTGTTAGTCTAGACTAGTTGTTTACGTTGTCATTTCACTGTTAGTCTACACCAGTTGTTTACGTTGGCATTTCACTGTTAGTCTACACCAGTTGTTTATGTTGGCATTTCACTGTTAGTCTACACCAGTTGTTTACGTTGGCATTTCACTGTTAGTCTACACCAGTTGTTTATGTTGGCATTTCACTGTTAGTCTACACCAGTCGTTTACGTTGGCATTTCACTGTTAGTCTACACCAGTTGTTTACGTTGGCATTTCACTGTTAGTCTAGACTAGTTGTTTACGTTGGCATTTCACTGTTAGTCTACACCAGTTGTTTACGTTGGCATTTCACTGTTAGTCTAGACTAGTTGTTTATGTTGTCATTTCACTGTTAGTCTACACCAGTTGTTTACGTTGGCATTTCA
The DNA here is from genome assembly GCF_013265735.2 of Oncorhynchus mykiss. Classification (NCBI taxonomy): domain Eukaryota; kingdom Metazoa; phylum Chordata; class Actinopteri; order Salmoniformes; family Salmonidae; genus Oncorhynchus; species Oncorhynchus mykiss. The sequence continues at coordinate 4,841,122 of NC_048577.1, forward strand.
CTGTTAGTCTAGACTAGTTGTTTACGTTGTCATTTCACTGTTAGTCTAGACTAGTTGTTTACGTTGTCATTTCACTGTTAGTCTAGACCAGTTGTTTACGTTGGCATTTCACTGTTAGTCTAGACTAGTTGTTTACGTTGGCATTTCACTGTTAGTCTACACCAGTTGTTTACGTTGGCATTTCACTGTTGGTCTAGACTAGTTGTTTATGTTGGCATTTCACTGTTAGTCTACACCAGTTGTTTACGTTGGCATTTCACTGTTGGTCTTGACTAGTTGTTTACGTTGGCATTTGACAAATACAATTTGATTTGATTTTGATTTGAAGCCGACGGTAGACTAAGTGGAAAAAAATTGACTAGAGAGTAAAATAGGATCCGTTGCTAAGCGATACATTAAAGCATTGAATTGTAAGGAACTGAATCTGACCCATTAGAAAGAGAGAAAAAATACAGGAAAATACCAACAGCATGTCTTTTTTGAAAAACATCTTTATTCAATCAATTCCAAATGAGACATTATTTGGAAATGATTTTAATCTGTTCTTAAAGCAATGGCTTCCTGGATGGATGGATGGATGGATGGATGGAGAGAGGGAGGGAGGGAGGGAGGGAGGGAGGGATGGAGGGAGGGAGGGAGGGAGGGAGGGAGGGAGGGAGGGAGGGAGGGAGGGAGGGAGGGAGGGAGGGAGGGAGGGAGGGAGACTTGAGGAAATAGAAGATAGAATCGGACAGGGAGAGGGAGGAAGAGAGAGAGAGAGACGTGAGGTAATAGAAGATAGAATCAGACAGGGAGAGGGAGGAAGAGAGAGAGAGAGAGAGGTGAGGTAATAGAAGATAGAATCAGACAGGGAGAGGGAGGAACAGAGAGAGAGAGAGAGACGTGAGGTAATAGAAGATAGAATCGGACAGGGAGAGGGAGGAAGACAGACAGAGAGAGACGTGAGGAAATAGAAGATAGAATCGGACAGGGAGAGGGAGGAAGACAGAGAGAGAGAGAGACGTGAGGAAATAGAAGATAGAATCCTACAGGGAGAGGGAGGAAGAGAATGAGAGAAAGGTAGAGCAGAGCAGGGCTCAGATCAATGGATAGAATACCACATCTATTTACCAAGTAGTAATTACTTACCTTTATCTACAGTGCCTTGCGAAAGTATTCGGCCCCCTTGAACTTTGCGACCTTTTGCCACATTTCAGGCTTCAAACATAAAGATATAAAACTGTATTTTTTTGTGAAGAATCAACAACAAGTGGTACACAATCATGTATTGGATATTTCAAACTTTTTTAACAAATCAAAAACTGAAAAATTGGGCGTGCAAAATTATTCAGCCCCTTTACTTTCAGTGCAGCAAACTCTCTCCAGAAGTTCAGTGAGGATCTCTGAATGATCCAATGTTGACCTAAATGACTAATGATGATAAATACAATCCACCTGTGTGTAATCAAGTCTCCGTATAAATGCACCTGCACTGTGATAGTCTCAGAGGTCCGTTAAAAGCGCAGAGAGCATCATGAAGAACAAGGAACACACCAGGCAGGTCCGAGATACTGTTGTGAAGAAGTTTAAAGCCGGATTTGGATACAAAAATATTTCCCAAGCTTTAAACATCCCAAGGAGCACTGTGCAAGCGATAATATTGAAATGGAAGGAGTATCAGACCACTGCAAATCTACCAAGACCTGGCCGTCCCTCTAAACTTTCAGCCCATACAAGGAGAAGACTGATCAGAGATGCAGACAAGAGGCCCATGATCACTCTGGATGAACTGCAGAGATCTACAGCTGAGGTGGGAGACTCTGTCCATAGGACAACAATCAGTTGTATATTGCACAAATCTGGCCTTTATGGAAGAGTGGCAAGAAGAAAGCCATTTCTTAAAGATATCCATAAAAAGTGTTGTTTAAAGTTTGCCACAAGCCACCTGGGAGACACACCAAACATGTGGAAGAAGGTGCTCTGGTCAGATGAAACCAAAATTGAACTTTTTGGCAACAATGCAAAACGTTATGTTTGGCGTAAAAGAAACACAGCTGAACACACCATCCCCACTGTCAAACATGGTGGTGGCAGCATCATGGTTTGGGCCTGCTTTTCTTCAGCAGGGACAGGGAAGATGGTTAAAATTGATGGGAAGATGGATGGAGCCAAATACAGGACCATTCTGGAAGAAAACCTGATGGAGTCTGCAAAAGACCTGAGACTGGGACGGAGATTTGTCTTCCAACAAGACAATGATCCAAAACATAAAGCAAAATCTACAATGGAATGGTTCAAAAATAAACATATCCAGGTGTTAGAATGGCCAAGTCAAAGTCCAGACCTGAATCCAATCGAGAATCTGTGGAAAGAACTGAAAACTGCTGTTCACAAATGCTCTCCATCCAACCTCACTGAGCTCGAGCTGTTTTGCAAGGAGGAATGGGAAAAAATGTCAGTCTCTCGATGTGCAAAACTGATAGAGACATACCCCAAGCGACTTACAGCTGTAATCGCAGCAAAAGGTGGCGCTACAAAGTATTAACTTAAGGGGGCTGAATAATTTTGCACGCCCAATTTTTCAGTTTTTGATTTGTTAAAAAAGTTTGAAATGTCCAATAAATGTCGTTCCACTTCATGATTGTGTCCCACTTGTTGTTGATTCTTCACAAAAAAATACAGTTTTATATCTTTATGTTTGAAGCCTGAAATGTGGCAAAAGGTCACAAAGTTCAAGGGGGCCGAATACTTTCGCAAGGCACTGTAACTAGGCAAGTCAGTTAAGAACAAATTCTTATTTACAATGACGGCCTACCCCCACCAAACCCTAACCCAGACAATTTCGAGCCAATTATGAGCCACCCTATGGGACTCCCAATCTCGGCCAGTTGTGATACAGCCTGGAATCAAACCAGGTCTGTAGTGACGGCTCTAGCGCTGAGATGCAGTGCCTTAGACTGCTGCGCCACTCGGGAGCCCATGATTAGCTTGCCTGGGACTGCTGTCTGACATGGATTAGACAGCTGTATCATCACGTCTCCCAGTATAACTGATGGTCTGTGTCTGTATAAGAGGCCAAAGGGAACTCCCAGTGAACATGGAGCTGATACTGATACTCCCCCTCTATACAGCGCCTTAGGAAAACATTCAGACCCCTTGACTTTTACACATTTTGTTACGTTACAGCTTTATTCTAAAATTGATTACATAGTTTTCCCCCTCATCAATCTACACACAATTCCTCACAATGTCGAAGCAAAAACAGGTCGTTGTCCTGTCGAAGTTAAACCTTCGACACCAGTCTGAGGTCCTGAGAGCTCTGGAGCAGGTTTTCATCAAGAATCTCTCTGTACTTTGCTCCATTCATCTTTCCCACAATCCTGACTAGTCTCTCAGTCCCTGCCCGCTGAAAAACATCCCCACAGCAAGATGCTGCCCCCACCGAACTTCACCGTAGGGATGGTGCCAGGTTTCCTCTTAGCATTCAGGCCAAAGAGTTCAAACTTGGTTTCATCAGACCGGAGAATCTGGTTTCTCATGGTCTGAGAGTCTTTATGTGCCTTTTGGAAAACTCCAAGCTGACTGTTGTGCCTTTTACTGGGGAGAGGCTTCCGTCTGGCCACTCTACCATAAAGACCTGATTGGTGGAGTGCTGCAGAGATGGCTGTCCTTCTGGAAGGTTCTCCCATCTCCACAGAGGAACTCTGGAGCTCTGTCAGAGTGACCATCGGGTTCTTGGTCACCTCCCTGACCAAGGCCCTTCTCTCCCGATTGCTCAGTTTGGCCGGGCGGACAGCTCTAGTAAGAGTCTTGGTAGATTCAAACTTCTTCAATTTATGAATGATGGAGTCACCTGTGTTCTTGGGGGATCTTCCATTCTGCAGAAATGTTTTGGTACCCTTCCCCAGATCTGTGCCTCGACACAATCCTGTCTCAGAGCTCTGCAGACAATTCCTTCGACCTCATGGATAATAAATGGAAACAGGATGCACCTGAGATCAATTTCAAGTCTCATAGCATTGTTCAGGGGCAGAACGACAGATTTTTACCTTGTCAGCTCAACGCTCTAACCACTAGGCTCCCTGCCGCCCCAGATCACCACCAGATCACCTTGACCGTCGTTATCTGGTCGGTCACCCTTGGCTACTCCTCCTTCGCCACCACGGCCCACTTCGACCACAACGACTGCATCTTCATTGCCTCTCTTCTTGGCCGCCTTCCTCGTCATCACCTACTGCAACCTGGCTCTCCTATTGGCTCTCAAGCATTCCGGCGGATAAGCTGTTGAGGAGGTAAGGGGCGGGAGAGGAGAAAAAATCCCTGTGTGGGAGGAGCCTTGGGAGTGGGGGGCTGTAGGGATCTGCTGCTGAGGAGGGTGGAGAGTAGTGATGGAGAGAGTGGGGGATGGAGAAGAGGATGGAAGGAGAGAGAGGAGATGGAGAGAGAGGAGAAAAGGAGAAGAGGAGGGAAGGAGAGAGAGGAGATGGAGAGAGAGGAGGAAAGGAGAAGAGGAGGGAAGAGGAGAGAGGAGGGGAGGAGAGAGCGGGGATGGAGAAGAGGAGGGGAGGAGAGAGAGGGGGATGGAGAAGAGAGGAGGTAAGGAGAGAGAGATGATGGAGAAAATGAGGGGAGGGAAGGAGATAGAGGAGGAAAGGGGAAGAGGAGGAAGGAGAGATATGGGAGGATAGAGAAAAGGAGGGGAGGAGAGAGAGAGTGGGATGGAGAAGATGGGGGAAGGAGAGAGGTGGATGGAGAGAGCGCAGGGAAGGAGAGATAGGAGGGATGGAGAAAAGGAGGGAAGGAGAGAGAGGGGGATTAGAGAGAGTAGAGAATGAGAGAGAGGAGGGAAGGCAAAGAGGAGGGAAGGAGATAAGGAGGGATGGAGAAGAGGAGGGGTGGAGAGAGAGGAGTGAAGGAGAGAGAGGAGGGAAGGAGAGAGAGGAGGGATGGAGAAAGAGGAGTGAAGGAGAGAGAGGAGTGAAGGAGAGAGAGGAGTGAAGGAGAGAGAGGAGGGATGAGAGAGAGGAGGGATGAGAGAGAAAGATGAGAGAGAGGAGGGATGAGAGATGGGAGGGATGAGAGAGAGGAGGGATGAGAGAGAGGAGGGATGAGAGAGGGGAGGGATGAGAGAGAGGAGGGATGAGAGAGAGGAGGATGAGAGAGAGGAGGATGAGAGAGAGGAGGGATGAGAGAGAGGAGGGAATGAGAGAGAGGAGGGATGGAGAGAGGAGGGAATGAGAGAGAGGAGGGAATGAGAGAGAGGAGGGATGAGAGAGAGGAGGGAAGGAGAGAGAGGAGGGATGAGAGAGAGGAGGGATGAGAGAGAAAGATGAGAGAGAGGAGGGATGAGAGAGGGGAGGGATGAGAGAGAGGAGGGATGAGAGAGAGGAGGGATGAGAGAGGGGAGGGATGAGAGAGAGAAGGAGAGAGAGGAGGGATGAGAGAGAGGAGGGATGAGAGAGAGGAGGATGAGAGAGAGGAGGATGAGAGAGAGGAGGGATGAGAGAGAGGAGGGAATGAGAGAGAGGAGGGATGGAGAGAGGAGGGAAGGAGAGAGAGGAGGGAAGGAGAGAGAGGAGGGAAGGAGAGAGAGGAGGGATGAGAGAGAGGAGGGATGAGAGAGAGGAGGGAATGAGAGAGAGAGGAGGGAAGAGAGAGAGGAGGGAATGAGAGAGAGGAGGGAAGGAGAGAGAGGAGGGATGAGAGAGAGGAGGGAATGAGAGAGAGGAGGGATGAGAGAGAGGAGGGATGAGAGAGAGGAGGATGAGAGAGAGGAGTGAAGGAGAGAAAGGAGGGAAGGAGAGAGAGGAGGGAAGGAGAGAGAGGAGGGAAGGAGAGAGAGGAGGGATGAGAGAGAGGAGGGATGAGAGAGAGGAGGGATGAGAGAGAGGAGGGATGAGAGAGAGGAGGGAAGGAGAGAGACGAGGGAATGAGAGAGAGGAGGGATGAGAGAGGGGAGGGATGAGAGAGAGGAGGGATGAGAGAGAGGAGGGATGAGAGAGAGGAGTGTCACTGAGACACTGAGAAAAAAAAATCTAGACAAAAAATCTAGAAAAAAATCTAGAAAAAAAATCTAGAAAAAAAATCTAGACAAAAAATCTAGAAAAAAATCTAGAAAAAAAATCTAGAAAAAAAATCTAGAAAAACAATCTATAAAATAAATCTAGAAAAAAATCTAGAAAAAAAATCTAGAAAAAAAATCTAGAAAAAAAATCTAGAAAAAAATCTAGAAAAAAATCTAGAAAAAAAATCTAGAAAAAAAATCTAGAAAAAAAATCTAGAAAAAAAATCTAGAAAAAAAATCTAGAAAAAAATCTAGAAAAAAATCTAGAAAAAAAATCTAGAAAAAAAATCTAGAAAAAAAATCTAGAAAAAAATCAAGAAAAAAAATCTAGAAAAAAAATCTAGAAAAAAATCTAGAAAAAAAATCTAGAAAAAAAATCTAGAAAAAAATCGAGAAAAAAATTCTTGAAAAGAAATCTAGAAAAAAAATCTAAAAAAAAATCTAGAAAAAAAATCTAGAAAATAAATCTAGAAAAAAATCTAGAAAAAAAATCTAGAAAAAAAATCTAGAAAAAAAATCTAGAAAAAAAATCTAGAAAAAAAATCTAGAAAAAAATCTAGAAAAAAAATCTAGAAAAGAATCTAGAAAAAAATCTAGAAAAAAATTTAGAAAAAAAATCTAGAAAAATATCTAGAAAAAAAATCTAGACAAAAAATCTAGAAAAAAATCTAGAAAAAAAATCTAGAAAAAAAATCTAGACAAAAAATCTAGAAAAAAATCTAGAAAAAAAATCTAGAAAAACAATCTATAAAATAAATCTAGAAAAAAATCTAGAAAAAAAATCTAGAAAAAAAATCTAGAAAAAAAATCTAGAAAAAAATCTAGAAAAAAATCTAGAAAAAAAATCTAGAAAAAAAATCTAGAAAAAAAATCTAGAAAAAAATCAAGAAAAAAAATCTAGAAAAAAAATCTAGAAAAAAATCTAGAAAAAAAATCTAGAAAAAAAATCTAGAAAAAAATCTAGAAAAAAATTCTTGAAAAGAAATCTAGAAAAAAAATCTAAAAAAAAATCTAGAAAAAAAATCTAGAAAATAAATCTAGAAAAAAATCTAGAAAAAAAATCTAGAAAAAAAATCTAGAAAAAAAATCTAGAAAAAAAATCTAGAAAAAAATCTAGAAAAAAAATCTAGAAAAGAATCTAGAAAAAAATCTAGAAAAAAAATCTAGAAAAAAAATCTAGAAAAATATCTAGAAAAAAAATCTAGACAAAAAATCTAGAAAAAAATCTAGAAAAAAAATCTAGAAAAAAAATCTAGACAAAAAATCTAGAAAAAAATCTAGAAAAAAAATCTAGAAAAAAAATCTAGAAAAACAATCTATAAAATAAATCTAGAAAAAAATCTAGAAAAAAAATCTAGAAAAAAAATCTAGAAAAAAAATCTAGAAAAAAATCTAGAAAAAAAATCTAGAAAAAAATCTAGAAAAAAATTATAGAAAAAAAATCTAGAAAAAAAATCTAGAAAAAAATCTAGAAAAAAAATCTAGAAAAAAAATCTAGAAAAAAAATCTAGAAAAAAAATCTAGAAAAAAATCTAGAAAAAAAATCTAGAAAGAAATCTAGAAAAAAAATCTAGAAAAAAATCTAGAAAAAAAATCTAGAAAAAAAATCTAGAAAAAAAATCTAGAAAAAAATCTAGAAAAAAATCTAGAAAAAAAATCTAGAAAAAAAATCTAGAAAAATATCTAGAAAAAAAATCTAGACAAAAAATCTAGAAAAAAATCTAGAAAAAAAATCTAGAAAAAAAATCTAGACAAAAAATCTAGAAAAAAATCTAGAAAAAAAATCTAGAAAAAAAATCTAGAAAAACAATCTATAAAATAAATCTAGAAAAAAATCTAGAAAAAAAATCTAGAAAAAAAATCTAGAAAAAAAATCTAGAAAAAAATCTAGAAAAAAAATCTAGAAAAACATCTAGAAAAAAATTATAGAAAAAAAATCTAGAAAAAAAATCTAGAAAAAAATCTAGAAAAAAAATCTAGAAAAAAAATCTAGAAAAAAAATCTAGAAAAAAAATCTAGAAAAAAATCTAGAAAAAAAATCTAGAAAGAAATCTAGAAAAAAAATCTAGAAAAAAATCTAGAAAAAAAATCTAGAAAAAAAATCTAGAAAAAAAATCTAGAAAAAAATCCAGAAAAAAATCTAGAAAAAAAATCTAGAAAAAAAATCTAGAAAAAAAATCTAGAAAAAAATCTAGAAAAAAAATCTAGAAAAAAAATCTAGAAAAAAAATCTAGAAAAAAAATCTAGAAAAAAATCTAGAAAAAAAATCTAGAAAAAAATCTAGAAAAAAATGATTGAAAAAAAATCTAGAAAAAAAATCTAGAAAAAAATCTAGAAAAAAAATCTAGAAAATAAATCTAGAAAAAAATCTAGAAAAAAAATTTAGAAAAAAAATCTAGAAAAAAAATCTAGAAAAAAAATCTAGAAAAAAAATCTAGAAAGAAATCTAGAAAAAAAATCTAGAAAAAAATCTAGAAAAAAAATCTAGAAAACAAATCTAGAAAAAAAATCTAGAAAAAAAATCTAGAAAAAAATCTAGAAAAAAATCTAGAAAAAAAATCTAGAAAAAAAATCTAGAAAAAAAATCTAGAAAAAAATCTAGAAAAAAATCTAGAAAAAAAATCTAGAAAAAAAATCTAGAAAAAAAATCTAGGTAGATTGTAGGTAAAATGTAAATGTAGGTACTAGGTAGTTTATACAGGTCCATCTATAACCAGTAATGAGGTACTAGGTATTTTATACAGGTCCATCTATAACCCAGTAATGTAGGTACTAGGTAGTTTATACAGGTCCATCTATAACCCAGTAATGTAGGTAGTTTATACAGGTCCATCTATAACCCAGTAATGTAGGTAGTTTATACAGGTCCATCTATAACCCAGTAATGTAGGTAGTTTATACAGGTCCATCTATAACCCAGTAATGAGGTACTAGGTAGTTTATACAGGTCCATCTATAACCCAGTAATGAGGTACTAGGTAGTTTATACAGGTCCATCTATAACCAGTAATGAGGTACTAGGTAGTTTATACAGGTCCATTTATAACCCAGTAATGAGGTACTAGGTAGTTTATACAGGTCCTTCTATAACCCAGTAATGAGGTACTAGGTAGTTTATACAGGTCCATCTATAACCCAGTAATGAGGTACTAGGTAGTTTATACAGGTCCATCTATAACCCAGTAATGTAGGTAGTTTATACAGGTCCATCTATAACCCAGTAATGTAGGTAGTTTATACAGGTCCATCTATAACCAGTAATGTAGGTAGTTTATACAGGTCCATCTATAACCAGTAATGTAGGTAGTTTATACAGGTCCATCTATAACCCAGTAATGAGGTACTAGGTAGTTTATACAGGTCCATCTATAACCAGTAATGTAGGTAGTTTATACAGGTCCATCTATAACCAGTAATGTAGGTACTAGGTAGTTTATACAGGTCCATCTATAACCAGTAATGTAGGTAGTTTATACAGGTCCATCTATAACCCAGTAATGAGGTACTAGGTAGTTTATACAGGTCCATCTATAACCCAGTAATGAGGTACTAGGTAGTTTATACAGGTCCATCTATAACCCAGTAATGTAGGTAGTTTATACAGGTCCATCTATAACCCAGTAATGAGGTACTAGGTAGTTTATACAGGTCCATCTATAACCCAGTAATGAGGTACTAGGTAGTTTATACAGGTCCATCTATAACCAGTAATGTAGGTAGTTTATACAGGTCCATCTATAACCAGTAATGTAGGTAGTTTATACAGGTCCATCTATCACCCAGTAATGAGGTACTAGGTAGTTTATACAGGTCCATCTATAACCCAGTAATGTGGTACTAGGTAGTTTATACAGGTCCATCTATAACCCAGTAATGAGGTACTAGGTAGTTTATACAGGTCCATCTATAACCCAGTAATGAGGTACTAGGTAGTTTATACAGGTCCATCTATAACCCAGTAATGTAGGTAGTTTATACAGGTACATCTATAACCCAGTAATGTAGGTAGTTTATACAGGTCCATCTATAACCCAGTAATGTGGTACTAGGTAGTTTATACAGGTCCATCTATAACCCAGTAATGAGGTACTAGGTAGTTTATACAGGTCCATCTATAACCAGTAATGAGGTACTAGGTAGTTTATACAGGTCCATCTATAACCCAGTAATGTAGGTAGTTTATACAGGTACATCTATAACCCAGTAATGTAGGTAGTTTATACAGGTCCATCTATAACCCAGTAATGAGGTACTAGGTAGTTTATACAGGTCCATCTATAACCCAGTAATGAGGTACTAGGTAGTTTATACAGGTCCATCTATAACCAGTAATGAGGTACTAGGTAGTTTATACAGGTCCATCTATAACCCAGTAATGTAGGTAGTTTATACAGGTCCATCTATAACCCAGTAATGTGGTACTAGGTAGTTTATACAGGTCCATCTATAACCCAGTAATGAGGTACTAGGTAGTTTATACAGGTCCATCTATAACCAGTAATGAGGTACTAGGTAGTTTATACAGGTCCATCTATAACCCAGTAATGTAGGTAGTTTATACAGGTACATCTATAACCCAGTAATGTAGGTAGTTTATACAGGTCCATCTATAACCCAGTAATGAGGTACTAGGTAGTTTATACAGGTCCATCTATAACCCAGTAATGAGGTACTAGGTAGTTTATACAGGTCCATCTATAACCAGTAATGAGGTACTAGGTAGTTTATACAGGTCCATCTATAACCCAGTAATATAGGTAGTTTATACAGGTCCATCTATAACCAGTAATGTAGGTAGTTTATACAGGTCCATCTATAACCAGTAATGTAGGTAGTTTATACAGATCCATCTCTAACCCAGTAATGAGGTACTAGGTAGTTTATACAGGTCCATCTATAACCAGTAATGTAGGTAGTTTATACAGGTCCATCTATAACCCAGTAATGAGGTACTAGGTAGTTTATACAGGTCCATCTATAACCCAGTAATGAGGTACTAGGTAGTTTATACAGGTCCATCTATAACCCAGTAATGAGGTACTAGGTAGTTTATACAGGTCCATCTATAACCCATTAATGAGGTACTAGGTAGTTTATACAGGTACATCTATAACCAGTAATGTAGGTAGTTTATACAGGTCCATCTATAACCCAGTAATGAGGTACTAGGTAGTTTATACAGGTCCATCTATAACCCAGTAATGTAGGTAGTTTATACAGGTCCATCTATAACCCAGTAATGAGGTACTAGGTAGTTTATACAGGTCCATCTATAACCCAGTAATGAGGTACTAGGTAGTTTATACAGGTCCACCTATAACCAGTAATGTAGGTAGTTTATACAGGTCCATCTATAACCAGTAATGAGGTACTAGGTAGTTTATACAGGTCCATCTATAACCAGTAATGTAGGTAGTTTATACAGGTCCATCTATAACCCAGTAATGAGGTACTAGGTAGTTTATACAGGTCCATCTATAACCCAGTAATGTAGGTAGTTTATACAGGTCCATCTATAACCCAGTAATGAGGTACTAGGTAGTTTATACAGGTCCATCTATAACCCAGTAATGAGGTACTAGGTAGTTTATACAGGTCCATCTATAACCCAGTAATGAGGTACTAGGTAGTTTATACAGGTCCATCTATAACCCAGTAATGAGGTACTAGGTAGTTTATACAGGTCCATCTATAACCCAGTAATGAGGTACTAGGTAGTTTATACAGGTCCATCTATAACCCAGTAATGTAGGTAGTTTATACAGGTCCATCTATAACCAGTAATGTAGGTAGTTTATACAGGTCCATCTATAACCCAGTAATGAGGTACTAGGTAGTTTATACAGGTCCATCTATAACCCAGTAATGAGGTACTAGGTAGTTTATACAGGTCCATCTATAACCCAGTAATGAGGTACTAGGTAGTTTATACAGGACCATCTATAACCCAGTAATGAGGTACTAGGTAGTTTATACAGGTCCATCTATAACCAGTAATGAGGTACTAGGTAGTTTATACAGGTCCATCTATAACCCAGTAATGAGGTACTAGGTAGTTTATACAGGTCCATCTATAACCCAGTAATGTAGGTAGTTTATACAGGTCCATCTATAACCCAGTAATGAGGTACTAGGTAGTTTATACAGGTCCATCTATAACCCAGTAATGTAGGTAGTTTATACAAGTCCATCTATAACCCAGTAATGAGGTACTAGGTAGTTTATACAGGTCCATCTATAACCCAGTAATGAGGTACTAGGTAGTTTATACAGGTCCATCTATAACCCAGTAATGAGGTACTAGGTAGTTTATACAGGACCATCTATAACCCAGTAATGAGGTACTAGGTAGTTTATACAGGTCCATCTATAACCCAGTAATGAGGTACTAGGTAGTTTATACAGGACCATCTATAACCAGTAATGTAGGTAGTTTATACAGGTCCATCTATAACCCAGTAATGAGGTACTAGGTAGTTTATACAGGTCCATCTATAACCCAGTAATGAGGTACTAGGTAGTTTATACAGGTCCATCTATAACCCAGTAATGAGGTACTAGGTAGTTTATACAGGTCCATCTATAACCCAGTAATGTAGGTAGTTTATACAGGTCCATCTATAACCAGTAATGTAGGTAGTTTATACAGGACCATCTATAACCCAGTAATGTAGGTAGTTTATACAGGTCCATCTATAACCCAGTAATGAGGTACTAGGTAGTTTATACAGGTCCATCTATAACCCAGTAATGAGGTACTAGGTAGTTTATACAGGTCCATCTATAACCCAGTAATGAGGTACTAGGTAGTTTATACAGGTCCATCTATAACCCAGTAATGAGGTACTAGGTAGTTTATACAGGTCCATCTATAACCCAGTAATGAGGTACTAGGTAGTTTATACAGGTCCATCTATAACCCAGTAATGTAGGTAGTTTATACAGGTCCATCTATAACCCAGTAATGAGGTACTAGGTAGTTTATACAGGTCCATCTATAACCCAGTAATGAGGTACTAGGTAGTTTATACAGGTCCATCTATAACCCAGTAATGAGGTACTAGGTAGTTTATACAGGTCCATCTATAACCCAGTAATGTAGGTAGTTTATACAGGTCCATCTATAACCCAGTAATGAGGTACTAGGTAGTTTATACAGGTCCATCTATAACCCAGTAATGAGGTACTAGGTAGTTTATACAGGTCCATCTATAACCCAGTAATGAGGTACTAGGTAGTTTATACAGGACCATCTATTACCCAGTAATGTGCTATTAGGTACTTTATACAGGACCAGGGTTTAACAGTAATGTGGTACTAGGTAGTTTATACAGGTCCATCTATAACCAGTAATGAGGTACTAGGTAGTTTATACAGGTCCATCTATAACCCAGTAATGAGGTACTAGGTAGTTTATACAGGTCCATCTATAACCCAGTAATGAGGTACTAGGTAGTTTATACAGGTCCATCTATAACCCAGTAATGATGTACTAGGTAGTTTATACAGGTCCATCTATAACCCAGTAATGAGGTACTAGGTAGTTTATACAGGTCCATCTATAACCAGTAATGTAGGTAGTTTATACAGGTCCATCTATAACCCAGTAATGAGGTACTAGGTAGTTTATACAGGTCCATTTATAACCAGTAATGTAGGTAGTTTATACAGGTCCATCTATAACCAGTAATGTAGGTAGTTTATACAGGTCCATTTATAACCAGTAATGTAGGTAGTTTATACAGGTCCATCTATAACCCAGTAATGAGGTACTAGGTAGTTTATACAGGTCCATTTATAACCAGTAATGTAGGTAGTTTATACAGGTCCATCTATAACCCAGTAATGTAGGTAGTTTATACAGGTCCATCTATAACCCAGTAATGAGGTACTAGGTAGTTTATACAGGTCCATCTATAACCCAGTAATGAGGTACTAGGTAGTTTATACAGGTCCATCTATAACCAGTAATGTAGGTAGTTTATACAGGTCCATCTATAACCCAGTAATGAGGTACTAGGTAGTTTATACAGGTCCATCTATAACCCAGTAATGTAGGTAGTTTATACAGGTCCATCTATAACCAGTAATGAGGTACTAGGTAGTTTATACAGGTCTATCTATAACCCAGTAATGAGGTACTAGGTAGTTTATACAGGTCCATCTATAACCCAGTAATGAGGTACTAGGTAGTTTATACAGGTCCATCTATAACCCAGTAATGAGGTACTAGGTAGTTTATACAGGTCCATCTATAACCCAGTAATGAGGTACTAGATAGTTTATACAGGTCCATCTATAACCCAGTAATGAGGTACTAGGTAGTTTATACAGGTCCATCTATAACCCAGTAATGTAGGTAGTTTATACAGGTCCATCTATAACCCAGTAATGAGGTACTAGGTAGTTTATACAGGTCCATCTATAACCCAGTAATGAGGTACTAGGTAGTTTATACAGGTCCATCTATAACCCAGTAATGAGGTACTAGGTAGTTTATACAGGTCCATCTATAACCCAGTAATGTAGGTAGTTTATACAGGTCCATCTATAACCCAGTAATGAGGTACTAGGTAGTTTATACAGGTCCATCTATAACCCAGTAATGAGGTACTAGGTAGTTTATACAGGTCCATCTATAACCCAGTAATGAGGTACTAGGTAGTTTATACAGGACCATCTATAACCCAGTAATGTGCTATTAGGTACTTTATACAGGACCAGGGTTTAACAGTAATGTGGTACTAGGTAGTTTATACAGGTCCATCTATAAC
>NC_048577.1:4860938-4885938 GCF_013265735.2 Oncorhynchus mykiss
CAGGTTCATCTACAGGCCTTCAACACTGTAGCACCCTGTCAGGTTCATCTATATCCCTTCAACACTGGAGCAACCTGTCAGGTTCATCTACAGGCCTTCAACACTGCATCACCCTGTAAGGACTTAACTTATTTTTTACAAATAATCTTAAGAAGTATAGGAGTGTGCACACACACACACACACACACACACACACACACACACACACACACACACACACACACACACACACACACACACACACACACACACACACACACACACACACACACACACACACACGTAGGCCCACAAGCCCACAGGCAAGCATGCAGAGACACGAACACACAAAGCTATAAGGACAGAGTGGGGAGGTGGGCAAGGTACACACACACGTAGGCTCACAAGCCCACAGGCAACCATTCAGCAGGCCCACGCACATGTGCAGAGACACAGACACACAAAGCTACGAGGACAGAGAAGGGAGGTGGGCAAGATACACACACACACACACACACACACACACACTGAGAAAAACTAGTATAAATGTCCCTCTCTCTCCACCCCTCGCCCCTCCATAACAACCTATATTCTCCCTTTCTTTTCTCTCATTCTCTCTCTTCTGTTTAAGTAAGGGATAATCAACGAGGGGCTTTGTGTTCTCTGGAAAATAATGACGTGGAAGGTGTGTTAGCGTCGTTGGATTGTTTTCCAGAGAACGCAGAGCTCTGAGTTGATTATCTCTTTCATACCATGGCTGTAATTTAACATGTTTTTTGTCGCTCGGAATGTAATTCATTTGCCAGTAGAAATGAGACATCATCCCCGGCAGTAGCTAGCAAGTTTGCCACATAGCTACAGCGGTTGCCATGGTAACCAAACAGACTTGCTAGTGCAGCTAGCCGAACCATCGGTCCTAGCTTGCTATTATGAAAATCGAATGTAACCATGGCAATAATGTTTTCAATTCGACTGCTGCTTTCAAAAACAGACCAAAAATATACTGTGTAAAAAGGTTCGTCGAAGCCATTGATTATTGCAGTGCATAAAGTACGGAAATAACACACGCTCTAGAATGCCCCTTCAAGCCAATCAGAAACGAGTATTCAACAATGGTATAAAATGGAATAAGAGATGAGACGAGCTGTCATCCAGACTACTGTAGACTAGAGCTTCTGTTGACTGTCATAATGATGTGAGAAGAGCTGTCCTCCAGACTCCTGTAGACTAGAGCTTCTGTTGACTGTCATAATGATGTGAGAAGAGCTGTCCTCCAGACTACTGTAGACTAGAGCTTCTGTTGACTGTCATAATGATGTGAGAAGAGCTGTCCTCCAGACTCCTGTAGACTAGAGCTTCTGTTGACTGTCATAATGATGTAAGAAGAGCTGTCCTCCAGACTACTGTAGACCAGAGCTTCTGTTGACTGTCATAATGATGTGAGAAGAGCTGTCCTCCAGACTACTGTAGACTAGAGCTTCTGTTGACTGTCATAATGATGTGATGTGAGAAGAGCTGTCCTCCAGACTACTGTAGACCAGAGCTTCTGTTGACTGTCATAATGATGTGATGTGAGAAGAGCTGTCCTCCAGACTACTGTAGAGCAGAGCTTCTGTTGACTGTCATAATGATGTGATGGAACCAGATCATGGCAGGAGGAAGGCTGCTGGCCAGTTGGCCCGTGTCTGTTGTTGAGCGTATAGGGACTTTGGCAAAAGAGAACGGAGTGTGTGTGTGTGATTGTGTACTCGTGTGTTTGTGTGTGTGAGTCAGTGAGTGATAGAGTCAGTGTGTGTGTGTGTGTGTGTGGGGGTGCGTGAGTGGTGTGTTTGGTATGAGTGTTGTTTAGTGTGGTCACTGCTGTGTTATTTTATAAGTGTTTTCAGTATGTGCTATACAGGCCAAACCAGGAAGTGATCCAGAGACAATCAGGAAGTGTGTCTAAGCCAAACGTTCCTTTAGGTCGGCCAAGACAAAAAGAAAGAGTACATCACTCTATCATCTCTCATCGATCCATCATTACCTTTCCACCCCCTTCCTCAGTCTCTTTAAAAAGTGATGGAGGCGAAGGAGAGGGAGAAAGAGAGAGGGGGGGTGGAGAGAGAGGCAGAGAGGGAGAAGAGAAAGAGAGGGGTGGCGAGAGAGAGGGAGAAAGACAGAGGGGAGGTGGAGAGAGAGTCTAGAAAGAGAGAAAGGGATGGTGGAGAGAGAGAGGTGGGGGTGGAGATAGATGGAAAAAGAGAGAGAGATAGAGAGAGAGAGAGGGGGGGGGGTATGAAGAGAGAGAGAGAGAGAGAGAGAGAGAGAGAGAAGGGGGTGGGTATGAAAAGAGAGCAGTAGTACCCATCCTGTTATCTTCATTGGTTTAAACAGACCAGCATGAGTGCATCGGACAAGACTCCTATCCCCATGTAACCCCTATCCCCATCTCCATCTCCCTTTCTTTCACTCTCTCTCTCTCTCTCTCTCTCTCTCTCTCTCTCTCTCTCTCTCTCCTTCTCTCTCTCCCCCTCTCTCTCTGTCTCTCTCACTCTCTCATCTTCCCATTCCATAAATTCCTATCCTTGAATCTTCCAGCATGCAAATTTAACGTCAAAACGCACACACATACACACACAAACACACACACATACACACATACACACACACTATATAAATGATGGAGAGATCAGTATAATGGAACCTCTTGGCTGGGACTCTGTTTGGCAAACAGACAGAAGCCATTATAAACCCACAGATACTCCCTCCCTCCCTCCACCGCTCCTCATCTCCCTTCCTCTTATCGCTGACTAAAAACCCACAGTGTCTGTATTCAATTTTCCCTTTTTACTCTTCCCTCTCTCTGTTGTCTTTTCTTCTCTCTGTTGTCTTCGCTTCTCTTTATGTTGTCTTTTCAATTCCATCCAATTCAAGGGGCTTTATTGGCATGGGAAACGTGTTAACATTGCCAAAGCAAGTGAGGTAGATAATATATAAAGTGAAATAAACAATAAAAATTAACAGTAAACATTACACATACAGAAGTTTCAAAACAATAAAGACATTACAAATGTCATATTATGTATATATATACAGTGTTGTAACGATGTACAAATGGTTAAGGGTACACAAGGGAAAATAAATAAGCATAAATATGGGTTGTATTTACAATGCTGGTTGTTTTTCACTGGTTGCCCTTTTCTTGTGGCAACAGGTCACAAATCTTGCTGTTGTGATGACAAACTGTGGTATTTCACCCAGTAGATATAGGAGTTTATCAAAATTGGGTTTGTTTTAGAATTATTTGTGGATCTGTGTAATCACTTCCTTTTAGGTGGTTGTAGAATTTAACAGCTCTTTTCTGGATTTTGGTAATTAGTGGGTATCGGTCTAATTCTGCTCTGCATGCATCATTTGGTGTTCTACGTTGTACGCAGAGGATATTTTTGCAGAATTATGCATGCATCTCTCTCTGTTGTATTCTCTTCTCTTCTCTCTCTCTTGGTTTCTCTGCTCTTTCTCTGTCTGTTGTCTTCTCTCTCTCTCTCTCTGTTGTATTCTCTTCTCTTCTCTCTCTCTTGGTTTCTCTTCTCTTTCTCTGTCTGTTGTCTTCTCTCTCTCTCTCTCCCTCTCTTTCTCTCTCTGTTGTCTTCTCTCTCTCTCTCTCCCTCTCTTTCTCTCTCTGTTGTCTTCTCTTCTCTCTCTCTCTCTCCCTCTCTTTCTCTCTCTGTTGTCTTCTCTCTCTCTCTCTCTCCCTCTCGTTCTCTGTCTGTTGTCTTCTCTCTCTCTCCCTCTCTTTCTCTCTCTGTTGTCTTCTCTTCTCTCTCTCTCTCTCTCTCTCCCTCTCTTTCGCTCTCTGTTGTCTTCTCTCTCTCTCTCTCCCTCTCTTTCTCTCTCTGTTGTCTTCTCTTCTCTTCTCTCTCTCTTGGTTTCTCTTCTCTTTCTCTGTATGTTGTCTTCTCTCTCTCTCTCCCTCTCTTTCTCTGTCTGTTGTCTTCTCTTCTCTCTCTCTCTCTCTTTCTCTCTCTGTTGTCTTCTCTCTCTCTCTCTCCCTCTCTTTCTCTGTCTGTTGTCTTCTCTCTCTCCCTCTCTTTCTCTCTCTGTTGTCTTCTCTTCTCTCTCTCTCTCTCCCTCTCTTTCTCTGTCTGTTGTCTTCTCTCTCTCTCTCTCCCTCTCTTTCTCTCTCTGTTGTCTTCTCTTCTCTCTCTCTCTCTCTCCCTCTCTTTCTCTCTCTGTTGTCTTCTCTCTCTCTCTCTCTCTCTCTCTGTTGTATTCTCTCTCTCTCTCTGTTGTCTTCTCTCTCTCTCTCCCTCTCTTTCTCTGTTGTCTTCTGTTCTCTCTCTCTCTGCTGTCTTCTCTTCTCTCTCTCGGTTGTCTTCTCTTCTCTCTCTCTCGCTCTCTCGGTAATGAATCTCTTTGTGTGGAATATTTATCACAGTAAAGGAGAAAGTGCATCTCTGTCTCTACCTCCCCTGTCATGCAGTGACCACATACGCGCTCCTCTTTGGGTAGCCATGTCTTTTTATGTCTGCCGGTTTCTATTGCCAAACGGTGGTCACTCAGCCTGTACTTGGTAAGGAGCTGTCTCTGCTTCGTATCTCTGACAGAGTAGAGATAATCAGCCAATTCATATTCTCTGTTTAGGGTCAGATAGCAATTTAGTCGGCTTTGGAAATTTGTTTTGTATTTTCAAATGTTGTAAATATGAGTAATTTGATTGGTTCGTTTCTGGGTTCAGCTTGGTTGGTTAGGTCCAACACCAGCTGACTGAGAGGGCTCGTTTCTGGGCTCAGCTTGGTTGGTTAGGTCCAACACCAGCTGACTGAGAGGGCTTGTTTCTGGGTTCAGCTTGGTTGGTTAGGTCCAACACCAGCTGACTGAGAGGGCTTGTTTCTGGGTTCAGCTTGGTTGGTTAGGTCCAACACCAGCTGACTGAGAGGGCTTGTTTCTGGGCTCAGCTTGGTTGGTTAGGTCCAACACCAGCTGACTGAGAGGTCTTGTTTCTGGGTTCAGCTTGGTTGGTTAGGTCCAACACCAGCTGACTGAGAGGGCTCGTTTCTGAGCTCAGCTCTTGGGTTTGAAGTGCTTTGAATTGCAGACTTGAATTTGGACTTGAATTTAGACGTAGCAGATTTTGTTTAGATATTTTCTGTATTTCTTTAGCACTGGAAAGCGGCCCAATTCTGCCCTACAAGCATTAGTTGGTGTATTTCATTGGACTTGTAGAATTTTCCAACAGAATTCTGCATATAGGGCTTCAATTGGACGTTTGTTGTCACGACTTCCACCGAAGTCGGCTCCTCTCCTTGTTCGTTCGGCGGTCGACGTCACCGGCTTTCTAGCCATCGCCGCTCCAGTTTTCATGTATCCATTTGTTTTGTCTTGTTCCCTGCACACCTGGTTTTCATTCCCCAATCAATCTACATGTATTTATTCCTCTGTTCCCCATCATGTCTTTGTGTGAGATTGTTTGTGTTACGTGGGTATTGTTGACGCGCCAGACTGGCTTGTTTTTTCCCGTGTTATTTTTCACGAAGATGTTTATTGTTAAACATAATTTTTGTGACTGTTTTACGCGTTTTGCCTAAATAAAGTGTGCACCTGTTCACAGATGGTCTCTGCTCTCCTGCACCTGACTTCGCTACCAGTACCCACACATCTGACGTTTGTCCCACTTTTTAAAGTCCAGTTTATTGAGTGGCCCCCAAACCTCACTTCCGTAAAGAGCTATTGGTAGGATTACACCGTCAAATGCTTGGGTCCGAATTCTAATTGGGATGTTGATTTTCCAAAATGTCATTTTTATGCTGTACAATGCTCTGCAGGCTGGTCTGCCATATTAACGTTTCCTGGTGCAGTTATGGTCAGACCAGGGTAGTATGTTCAATTATGGTGTTGTTCAGGGTGAATTTACATTTGTGTTTCTGACATCTGGGTTTTTTCTTTACATGTGATTTACTGCCAGGGCCCAATTATGGAAATTTTGCTCTAGAATGTTAAGGTTCTGTTGAAGACCTTCTTTGGTTTGTGATAGAATAACCAAATCCTCAGCATTTTACCTCTGTGTCAAATAGTGTGAGTCCTGGGGCTGCAGTCATCAGCATATAGCAGGTATTTTACCTCTGTGTCAAATAGTGTGAGTCCTGGGGCTGCAGTCATCAGCATATAGCAGGTATTTTACCTCTGTGTCAAATAGTGTGAGTCCTGGGGCTGGAGAATGGTCCAACATGTCTGCTAATTCATTGATGTACAGTCGGGAGAACAAGTATTTGATACACTGCCAATTTTGCAGGTTTTCCTACTTACAAAGCATGTAGAGGTCTGTTATTTTTATCATAGGTACACTTCAACTGTGAGAGACGGAATCTAAAACAAAAATCCAGAAAATCACATTGTATGATTTTTAAGTAATTAATTTGCATTTTATTGCATGACATAAGTATTTGATCATCTACCAACCAGTAAGAATTCCGGCTCTCACAGACCTGTTAGTTGTTCTTTAAGAAGCCCTCCTGTTTTTTTCAGTTCTCTTTTCTCTCTTTTCACTCTCTCTTTCTATCTCTGTTGTCTGCCCTTCTCTCTCTATCTCTGTTGTCTGCCCTTCTCTCTCTATCTCTGTTGTCTGCCCTTCTCTCTCTATCTCTGTTGTCTGCCCTCTCTCTCTCTATCTCTGTTGTCTGCCCTCTCTCTCTATCTCTGTTGTCTGCCCTTCTCTCTCTATCTCTGTTGTCTGCTCTTCTCTCTCTCCCTCTCTTGCCTTCTCTTCTCACTCTCTGTTGACTTTTTCTTCTCTCTCTGTCTGTTCTCTTATCTTCTCTTCTCTTCTTCTCTCTCTCTCCTGTTGTCTTCTCTTCTCTCTCTGTTCTCTTATCTTCTTGTCTCTTCTTCTTCTCTCTCTGTGCTGTTGTCTTCTCTTCTCTCTCTGTTCTCTCATCTCCTCTTCTCTGCTTCTTCTCTCTCTTGTCTTCATTTATTTTTATGTATTTTATTTAACCTTTATTTAACTGGGCAAGTCAGTTAAGAACACATTTTTATTTTCAATGACGGCCTAGGAACAGTGGGTTAACTGCCTTGTTCAGGGGCAGAACAACCTTTCAGTAACTAGGTTAACTGGGTTAACTGCCTTGTTCAGGGGCAGAACAACCTTTCAGTAACTAGGTTAACTGGGTTAACTGTCTTGTTCAGGGTCAGAACTACCTTTCGGTTACTGGCCCAACACTCTAACCACTGGGATATCTGCTGGTTACTGGCCCAACACTCTAACCACTGGGATATCTGCTGGTTACTGGCCCAACACTCTAACCACTAGGATATCTGCTGGTTACTGGCCCAACACTCTAACCACTAGGATATCTGCTGGTTACTGGCCCAACACTCTAACCACTAGGATATCTGTCGCCCCAGTAGTAGTGGAAGTGGAATTACCATCAACAGCAACTACAACAACAATATTAATGAGAATAATATTACATTAAAGCAATAGTAGTAGACCAGTCTCAACCTGACTGTGAAGCCACATGACATGGTATGAAAGCCAAAACTACATGGGAAATTTTATTGACAATACATTGCACTTTTCACTGGCTGTCCCTCAAGTTTTGGCAGGAGGACACATTTGGCTGCCAAAACTGCACATTTTGGCTTTTCACCCAATAAATATTACATTTTTTTCTTCATTTTATAGTTTCAAATTCTTTGTACTGAATGATAATTTTGGGAAAGAAAGATTTTCTTAGGTCTGAGTAATAGGAAATGCAACTCTGTCTCTACCTCTCCCCTGGAGCAGAGTGAGCACAGCCTGTCCTTTCTGGGTCGCTAGGTTTGTCTGTGACGACTGGTCTCTATAGACAGACAGTACTCTCTGCGTAGCCAGGTTTGTCTGGGACGACTGGTCTCTATAGACAGACAGTCCTCTCTGGGCAGCCAGGTTTGTCTGTGACGACTGGTCTCTATAGACAGACAGTACTCTCTGCGTAGCCAGGTTTGTCTGTGACGACTGGTCTCTATAGACAGACAGTCCTCTCTGGGCAGCCAGGTTTGTCTGTGACGACTGGTCTCTATAGACAGACAGTCCTCTCTGGGCAGCCAGGTTTGTCTGTGACGACTGGTCTCTATAGCCAGACAGTCCTCTCTGGGCAGCCAGGTTTGTCTGTGACGACTGGTCTCTATAGCCAGACAGTCCTCTCTGGGCAGCCAGGTTTGTCTGTGACGACTGGTCTCTATAGCCAGACAGTCCTCTCTGGGTCGCTAGGTTTGTCTGTGACGACTGGTCTCTATAGCCAGACAGTCCTCTCTGGGTCGCTAGGTTTGTCTGTGACGACTGGTCTCTATAGACAGACAGTCCTCTCTGGGCAGCCAGGTTTGTCTGTGACGACTGGTCTCTATAGACAGACAGTACTCTCTGCGTAGCCAGGTTTGTCTGTGACGACTGGTCTCTATAGACAGACAGTCCTCTCTGGGCAGCCAGGTTTGTCTGTGACGACTGGTCTCTATAGCCAGACAGTCCTCTCTGGGCAGCCAGGTTTGTCTGTGACGACTGGTCTCTATAGCCAGACAGTCCTCTCTGGGTCGCTAGGTTTGTCTGTGACGACTGGTCTCTATAGCCAGACAGTCCTCTCTGGGCAGCCAGGTTTGTCTGTGACGACTGGTCTCTATAGCCAGACAGTCCTCTCTGGGTCGCTAGGTTTGTCTGTGACGACTGGTCTCTATAGCCAGACAGTGCTCACTCAGTCTGTACCTAGTCAATGTTTTCCTCAGTTTTCTATCAGTCACAGTGGTCAGATAGTCTGCCACCATGTACTGTCTGTTTAGAGCCAAATAGCATTGAAGTTTACTTTGATTTTCTTGTGGTGTCTTTCCAATAGGTGATATATTTTTATTTTTGTTTTGTGATGATTTGGTTGGGCCAGATTTTCTGAGTGCTGTCCTGAGGCTCTATGGGGTTGGTTTGGGTTGGTGAACTGAGCCTCAGAACCAGCTGGCTGAGTGTTGTCCTGAGGCTCTATGGGGTTGGTTTGGGTTGGTGAACTGAGCCTCAGAACCAGCTGGCTGAGTGCTGTCCTGAGGCTCTATGGGGTTGGTTTGGGTTGGTGAACTGAGCATCAGAACCAGCTGGCTGAGTGCTGTCCTGAGGCTCTATGGGGTTGGTTTGGGTTGGTGAACTCAGCCTCAGAACCAGCTGGCTGAGTGTTGTCCTGAGGCTCTATGTGGTTGGTTTGGGTTGGTGAACTCAGCCTCAGAACCAGCTGGCTGAGTGCTGTCCTGAGGCTCTATGGGGTTGGTTTGGGTTGGTGAACTCAGCCTCAGAACCAGCTGGCTGAGTGTTGTCCTGAGGCTCTATGGGGTTGGTTTGGGTTGGTGAACTGAGCCTCAGAACCAGCTGACTGAGTCCTGTCCTGAGGCTCTATGGGGTTGGTTTGGGTTGGTGAACTGAGCCTCAGAACCAGCTGACTGAGTGTTGTCCTGAGGCTCTATGGGTTTGGTTTGGGTCGGTGAACTCAGCCTCAGAACCAGCTGGCTGAGTGCTGTCCTGAGGCTCTATGGGGTTGGTTTGGGTTGGTGAACTCAGCCTCAGAACCAGCTGGCTGAGTGTTGTCCTGAGGCTCTATGGGGTTGGTTTGGGTTGGTGAACTGAGCCTCAGAACCAGCTGGCTGAGTGTTGTCCTGAGGCTCTATGAAGTTGGTTTGGGTTAGTGAACTGAGCCTCAGAACCAGCTGGCTGAGTGCTGTCCTGAGGCTCTATGGGGTTGGTTTGGGTTGGTGAACTGAGCCTCAGAACCAGCTGGCTGAGTGCTGTCCTGAGACTCTATGGGGTTGGTTTGGGTTGGTGAACTGAGCCTCAGAACCAGCTGGCTGAGTGCTGTCCTGAGACTCTATGGGGTTGGTTTGGGTTAGTGAACTGAGCCTCAGAACCAGCTGGCTGAGTGCTGTCCTGAGGCTCTATGGGGTTGGTTTGGGTTGGTGAACTGAGCCTCAGAACCAGCTGGCTGAGTGCTGTCCTGAGACTCTATGGGGTTGGTTTGGGTTGGTGAACTGAGCCTCAGAACCAGCTGGCTGAGTGCTGTCCTGAGGCTCTATGGGGTTGGTTTGGGTTGGTGAACTGAGCCTCAGAACCAGCTGGCTGAGTGCTGTCCTGAGGCTCTATGGGGTTGGTTTGGGTCAGTGAACTGAGCCTCAGAACCAGCTGGCTGAGTGTTGTCCTGAGGCTCTATGAAGTTGGTTTGGGTTAGTGAACTGAGCCTCAGAACCAGCTGGCTGAGTGCTGTCCTGAGGCTCTATGGGGTTGGTTTGGGTTGGTGAACTGAGCCTCAGAACCAGCTGGCTGAGTGTTGTCCTGAGGCTCTATGGGGTTGGTTTGGGTTGGTGATCTGAGTCTCAGAACCAGCTGGCTGAGTGCTGTCCTGAGGCTCTATGGGGTTGGTTTGGGTTGGTGATCTGAGCCTCAGAACCAGCTGGCTGAGTGCTGTCCTGAGGCTCTATGGGGTTGGTTTGGGTTGGTGATCTGAGCCTCAGAACCAGCTGGCTGAGTGCTGTCCTGAGGCTCTATGGGGTTGGTTTGGGTTGGTGATCTGAGCCTCAGAACCAGCTGGCTGAGTGTTGTCCTGAGACTCTATGGGGTTGGTTTGGGTTGGTGATCTGAGCCTCAGAACCAGCTGGCTGAGTGCTGTCCTGAGGCTCTATGGGGTTGGTTTGGGTTGGTGATCTGAGCCTCAGAACCAGCTGGCTGAGTGTTGTCCTGAGGCTCTATGGGGTTGGTTTGGGTTGGTGAACTGAGCCTCAGAACCAGCTGGCTGAGTGTTGTCCTGAGGCTCTATGGGGTTGGTTTGGGTTGGTGAACTGAGCCTCAGAACCAGCTGGCTGAGTGTTGTCCTGAGGCTCTATGGGGTTGGTTTGGGTTGGTGAACTGAGCCTCAGAACCAGCTGGCTGAGTGTTGTCCTGAGGCTCTATGGGGTTGGTTTGGGTTGGTGAACTGAGCCTCAGAACCAGCTGGCTGACTGCTGTCCTGAGACTCTATGGGGTTGGTTTGGGTTGGTGAACTGAGCCTCAGAACCAGCTGGCTGAGTGTTGTCCTGAGGCTCTATGGGGTTGGTTTGGGTTGGTGAACTGAGCCTCAGAACCAGCTGGCTGACTGCTGTCCTGAGACTCTATGGGGTTGGTTTGGGTTGGTGAACTGAGCCTCAGAACCAGCTGGCTGAGTGCTGTCCTGAGGCTCTATGGGGTTGGTTTGGGTCGGTGATCTGAGCCTCAGAACCAGCTGGCTGAGTGCTGTCCTGAGACTCTATGGGGTTGGTTTGGGTCGGTGATCTGAGCCTCAGAACCAGCTGGCTGAGTGCTGTCCTGAGACTCTATGGGGTTGGTTTGGGTTGGTGAACTGAGTCTCAGAACCAGCTGGCTGAGTGTTGTCCTGAGGCTCTATGGGGTTGGTTTGGGTTGGTGAACTGAGCCTCAGAACCAGCTGGCTGAGTGCTGTCCTGAGGCTCTATGGGGTTGGTTTGGGTTGGTGAACTGAGCCTCAGAACCAGCTGGCTGAGTGTTGTCCTGAGGCTCTATGGGGTTGGTTTGGGTTGGTGAACTGAGCCTCAGAACCAGCTGGCTGAGTGTTGTCCTGAGGCTCTATGGGGTTGGTTTGGGTTGGTGAACTGAGCCTCAGAACCAGCTGGCTGAGTGTTGTCCTGAGGCTCTATGGGGTTGGTTTGGGTTGGTGAACTGAGCCTCAGAACCAGCTGGCTGAGTGCTGTCCTGAGGCTCTATGGGGTTGGTTTGGGTTGGTGAACTGAGCCTCAGAACCAGCTGGCTGAGTGCTGTCCTGAGGCTCTATGAAGTTGGTTTGGGTTGGTGAACTGAGCCTCAGAACCAGCTGGCTGAGTGCTGTCCTGAGGCTCTATGGGGTTGGTTTGGGTTGGTGAACTGAGCCTCAGAACCAGCTGGCTGAGTGTTGTCCTGAGGCTCTATGGGGTTGGTTTGGGTTGGTGAACTGAGCCTCAGAACCAGCTGGCTGAGTGCTGTCCTGAGGCTCTATGGGGTTGGTTTGGGTTGGTGAACTGAGCCTCAGAACCAGCTGGCTGAGTGTTGTCCTGAGGCTCTATGGGGTTGGTTTGGGTTGGTGATCTGAGCCTCAGAACCAGCTGGCTGAGTGCTGTCCTGAGGCTCTATGGGGTTGGTTTGGGTTGGTGAACTGAGCCTCAGAACCAGCTGGCTGAGTGTTGTCCTGAGGCTCTATGAAGTTGGTTTGGGTTAGTGAACTGAGCCTCAGAACCAGCTGGCTGAGTGTTGTCCTGAGGCTCTATGGGGTTGGTTTGGGTTGGTGAACTGAGCCTCAGAACCAGCTGGCTGAGTGTTGTCCTGAGGCTCTATGAAGTTGGTTTGGGTTAGTGAACTGAGCCTCAGAACCAGCTGGCTGAGTGTTGTCCTGAGGCTCTATGAAGTTGGTTTGGGTTGGTGAACTGAGCCTCAGAACCAGCTGGCTGAGTGCTGTCCTGAGGCTCTATGGGGTTGGTTTGGGTTGGTGAACTGAGCCTCAGAACCAGCTGGCTGAGTGTTGTCCTGAGGCTCTATGGGGTTGGTTTGGGTTGGTGAACTGAGCCTCAGAACCAGCTGGCTGAGTGTTGTCCTGAGGCTCTATGGGGTTGGTTTGGGTTGGTGATCTGAGCCTCAGAACCAGCTGGCTGAGTGCTGTCCTGAGGCTCTATGGGGTTGGTTTGGGTTGGTGAACTGAGCCTCAGAACCAGCTGGCTGAGTGTTGTCCTGAGGCTCTATGAAGTTGGTTTGGGTTAGTGAACTGAGCCTCAGAACCAGCTGGCTGAGTGTTGTCCTGAGGCTCTATGGGGTTGGTTTGGGTTGGTGAACTGAGCCTCAGAACCAGCTGGCTGAGTGTTGTCCTGAGGCTCTATGAAGTTGGTTTGGGTTAGTGAACTGAGCCTCAGAACCAGCTGGCTGAGTGTTGTCCTGAGGCTCTATGAAGTTGGTTTGGGTTGGTGAACTGAGCCTCAGAACCAGCTGGCTGAGTGTTGTCCTGAGGCTCTATGGGGTTGGTTTGGGTTGGTGAACTGAGCCTCAGAACCAGCTGGCTGAGTGTTGTCCTGAGGCTCTATGAAGTTGGTTTGGGTTAGTGAACTGAGCCTCAGAACCAGCTGGCTGAGTGTTGTCCTGAGGCTCTATGGGGTTGGTTTGGGTTGGTGAACTGAGCCTCAGAACCAGCTGGCTGAGTGTTGTCCTGAGGCTCTATGAAGTTGGTTTGGGTTAGTGAACTGAGCCTCAGAACCAGCTGGCTGAGTGTTGTCCTGAGGCTCTATGAAGTTGGTTTGGGTTAGTGAACTGAGCCTCAGAACCAGCTGGCTGAGTGTTGTCCTGAGGCTCTATGGGGTTGGTTTGGGTTGGTGAACTGAGCCTCAGAACCAGCTGGCTGAGTGTTGTCCTGAGGCTCTATGAAGTTGGTTTGGGTTAGTAAACTGAGCCTCAGAACCAGCTGGCTGAGTGTTGTCCTGAGGCTCTATGGGGTTGGTTTGAGTTGGTGAACTGAGCCTCAGAACCAGCTGGCTGAGTGCTGTGCTGAGGCTCTATGGGGTTGGTTTGGGTTGGTGAACTGAGCCTCAGAACCAGCTGGCTGAGTGCTGTGCTGAGGCTCTATGGGGTTGGTTTGGGTTGGTGAACTGAGCCTCAGAACCAGCTGGCTGAGTGCTGTGCTGAGGCTCTATGGGGTTGGTTTGGGTCAGTGAACTGAGCCTCAGAACCAGCTGGCTGAGTGCTGTCCTGAGGCTCTATGAAGTTGGTTTGGGTCAGTGAACTGAGCCTCAGAACCAGCTGGCTGAGTGCTGTCCTGAGGCTCTATGAAGTTGGTTTGGGTCAGTGAACTGAGCCTCAGAACCAGCTGGCTGAGTGCTGTCCTGAGGCTCTATGGGGTTGGTTTGGGTCAGTGAACTGAGCCTCAGAACCAGCTGGCTGAGTGCTGTCCTGAGGCTCTATGGGGTTGGTTTGGGTCAGTGAACTGAGCCTCAGAACCAGCTGGCTGAGTGCTGTCCTGAGGCTCTATGAAGTTGGTTTGGGTCAGTGAACTGAGCCTCAGAACCAGCTGGCTGAGTGCTGTCCTGAGGCTCTATGAAGTTGGTTTGGGTCAGTGAACTGAGCCTCAGAACCAGCTGGCTGAGTGCTGTGCTGAGGCTCTATGAAGTTGGTTTGGGTCAGTGAACTGAGCCTCAGAACCAGCTGGCTGAGTGCTGTCCTGAGGCTCTATGAAGTTGGTTTGGGTCAGTGAACTGAGCCTCAGAACCAGCTGGCTGAGTGCTGTCCTGAGGCTCTATGAAGTTGGTTTGGGTCAGTGAACTGAGCCTCAGAACCAGCTGGCTGAGTGCTGTCCTGAGGCTCTATGAAGTTGGTTTGGGTCAGTGAACTGAGCCTCAGAACCAGCTGGCTGAGTGCTGTCCTGAGGCTCTATGGGGTTGGTTTGGGTCAGTGAACTGAGCCTCAGAACCAGCTGGCTGAGTGCTGTGCTGAGGCTCTATGGGGTTGGTTTGGGTTGGTGAACTGAGCCTCAGAACCAGCTGGCTGAGTGCTGTGCTGAGGCTCTATGGGGTTGGTTTGGGTCAGTGAACTGAGCCTCAGAACCAGCTAGCTGAGTGCTGTGCTGAGGCTCTATGGGGTTGGTTTGGGTTGGTGAACTGAGCCTCAGAACCAGCTGGCTGAGTGCTGTCCTGAGGCTCTATGGGGTTGGTTTGGGTCAGTGAACTGAGCCTCAGAACCAGCTGGCTGAGTGCTGTGCTGAGGCTCTATGAAGTTGGTTTGGGTTGGTGAACTGAGCCTCAGAACCAGCTGGCTGAGTGCTGTGCTGAGGCTCTATGGGGTTGGTTTGGGTTGGTGAACTGAGCCTCAGAACCAGCTGGCTGAGTGCTGTGCTGAGGCTCTATGAAGTTGGTTTGGGTTGGTGAACTGAGCCTCAGAACCAGCTGGCTGAGTGCTGTGCTGAGGCTCTATGGGGTTGGTTTGGGTCAGTGAACTGAGCCTCAAAACGAGCTGGCTGAGGAGACTCTTCTCTTGTTTCATCTCTTGACATTGTAGAGCTGTGAGATGGAATCTCACTCTCTCTTCTATGTGTCTCTCTCTGTGTCTCTCTGTGTGTCTCTCTCTCCCCTCTCTATCTCAATTAAATTACATTTAAGGGCTTTATTGGCATGGGAAACATATGTTAACATTGCCAAAGCAAGTGAAGTAGTGTGTTAATATAGCACTGTGCCACGCCAGGCTATGGTCTGTGTGGTAGATTAACCTTTTCACATGTACCAACACACGGGTGTGATCCTTCTACAGTGGTCCCTGTAGCGTTTGATCAAACCGGTGTGATCCTTCTACAGTGGTTCCTGTAGTCCTTACAAAGTTTTGTCCAGAATGTGAGCAGTTTGTTTTTGGATGCAATGTTCAGACATTTACAGAAGTAGCAACAGCACAACACAATCATCCAAACTGGAAAAATGTAGACTACTGACTAGGGACTACTGACTAGGGGGCGATCTAGTATATCTATGTCTATGTTGTGTTCTAGTTTCTTTTTCTATGTTGGTGTTTTGTATCACGCCCAATTAGAGGCAGCTGGTAATCGTTGTCTCTAATTGGGGATCATATTTAAGTAGTTATTTTTCCCACCTGTGTTTGTGGGATCTTGTTTTTGTGTTGTTGCCTGTGAGCACTCCAGAACGTCACGTTTCATTTATTCTTTATTGTTTTTGTGCGTTTCATCGAATAAACATGTGGAACCCATATCGCGCTGCGCTTTGGTCTGAGAATGCTTACGACGATCGTGACAACCACATTTGTCCTAGCGCTAACTGAGGAAAGATTGACACAACACAAGCGGTCATATTTTTCTAACTCTCGGCTGACAGAAACTACAATATGAGTTCGCTAATAGCAATTATTATTTATAATGAATCACATCATGGGTGAGCTCACCATTGATCAGAATAATTGAGTAAAACACTTTCTAGAAATCAGAAGTAATCTGACGAGGGGTAGTTTGTGCCTCCGTGCTTGTTTTTATTGCATCAACCAAAGATAATAAGAGGAGACAAGATGAGTTTGGTCTGTTTACAGTATTCATGTTGAAGGTGGTGTGTCGTCTATGAACATCCACTTCCCTTCATTCCCTTCCGGAAGTTTACCCGAACGATGAGTGAACCATTCCTTCACCTCATTATAACATCTTTGGTCTGACAGATTACGTGACTCCCAGAATGCATTGTATAATGTCAGCAAACATGGTGCCACACATAGCTGGCAGATAGCTTAGCATTAGCTCATTATAATCAGTACAAATAGCTTAGCATTAGCTCATTATAATCAGTACAAATAGCTTAGCATTAGCTCATTATAATCAGTACAAATAGCTTAGCATTAGCTCATTATAATCAGTACAACCTTCAAATACGTATTTTACACACATCATAGGTGTCCATTACAATATATGCAATAATCAGAATACATTATTTGAATACATTATTTGTATTAGTAATTGAAAACATGTGAATAAAACTGCACATACATTATGCTCCATTCATACATACACATACAGTGGGGCAAAAAAGTATTTAGTCAGCCACCAATTGTGCAAGTTCTCCCACTTAAAAAGATGAGAGAGGCCTGTAATTTTCATCATAGGTACACTTCAACTATGACAGACAAAATGAGAAGAAAAAAAATCCAGAAAATCACATTGTAGGATTTTTTATGAATTTATTTGCAAATGATGGTGGAAAGGCAAAATGTTTGACCCAAGTGAAACAATTTAAAGGCAGTGCTACCAAATACTAATTGAGTGTATGTAAACTTTTCACCCTTGAGTTGTGGGTGTTTAAATGTTCTGTTTAGTGTGTTTTGGGTTGGACAGGAGCAGTTTCGGTTGTGCTTTTTGCTTCTTTGTTTGTTTAAATAAATAACATGAACATGAACCACGCTGCACTTTGGTCCTCACCTCCTTCCACCGACGACCGTTACACTGCATTTCCTGACAAAATGTCAAAAATATAAAACAATTAGAATGTCATTTCCCCAGATTTGTAACAGATATTCAAGGTTTCAAAGACCTCTCTGATGAGGATAGGCTACCCGTCCTGTTGGGGGAGGGACAGGCTATCCGTCCTGTTGGGGGAGGGACAGGCTACCTGTCCTGTTGGGGGAGGGATAGGCTACCTGTCCTGTTGGGGGAGGGACAGGCTACCCGTCCTGTTGGGGGAGGGACAGGTTACCCGTCCTGTTGGGGGAGGGACAGGCTACCCGTCCTGTTGGGGGAGGGACAGGCTAACCGTCCTGTTGGGGGAGGGACAGGCTACCCGTCCTGTTGGGGGAGGGACAGGCTACCCGTCCTGTTGGGGGAGGGACAGGCTACCCGTCCTATTGGGGGAGGGACAGGCTACCCGTCCTGTTGGGGGAGGGACAGGCTACCCGTCCTGTTGGGGGAGGGACAGGCTACCCGTCCTGTTGGGGGAGGGATAGGCTACCCGTCCTGTTGGGGGAGGGATAGGCTACCCGTCCTGTTGGGGGAGGGATAGGCTACCCGTCCTGTTGGGGGAGGACGCAGAGAGCTGTGGGTTGGCAGGGCACTACATTGCTGCCTGCCTTAAGATGAGGGACAGTGACTGACAGACCAATCAACTTGCACATGTCCTCTACTGTATGCTTATTGTTATTGTTCAATGTAAGGTTATTTTGACCCTTGGTTATTGTTGTTACTGTTGTCCCGTTGACATTTTTTATTCTTCATTTTATCTTAATATTGTTATTATTCAAAATAAGCTTTGGCAATATGTACATTGTTACGTCATGCCAATAAAGCAAATTGAATTGAAGTTAATTGAATTGAGAGATAGAGAAGAAGAGGAAGAGGGGGAGAGGGTAGTAGAGAGAGGGAGAGAGAGAAAGAGAGAGAGAAAGAGAGAGAGAGAAAGAGAGAGAGAGAGAAGGAGAGGGAGAAGGAGAGGGAGATGGAAGTAGAGATAGGGAGAAAGAGGGAGAGAGAGAGAGAGAAAGAGAGGGAGGGGAGATGGAAGTAGAGAGAGGGAGAGAGAGCGAGAGCGTTGGTTTTTCTTGTTTAATTAGCTGACTTCACTATGTGAAGATGATGCAAAAATATTTGTCCCAGTGGCATATTGTCATTGACTACATTATCAGAACCCCAATGTCCTAATGTTTCACCTTAAAACCTCTCTGGGATATGTGGGACGTCCCACCTGGCCAAAAGCCAGGGAAAATGCAGAGCGCCAAATTCAAATAAATTACTATAAAAATCAAACTTTCATTAAATCACACATGGAAGATAGCAAATTAAAGCTACACTCGTTGTGAATCCAGCCAACATGTCAGATTTCAAAAAGGCTGTTCGGCGAGAGCAAACAATGCTATTATCTGAGGATAGCACCGTTGTAAACAAAAAGGGAAAACATATTTCAACCCTGCAGGCGCGACACAAAACGCAGAAACAAAAATATAATTCATGCCTTACCTTTGACGAGCTTATTTTGTTGGCACTCCAATAATGTCCCATAAACATCACAATTGGTCCTTTTGTTCGATTAATTCCGTCGTTATATATCCAAAATGTCCATTTATTTGGTGCGTTTGATCCAGAAAAACACTGGTTCCAACGTGACTAGAAAATATCTCAAAAGTTACCTGTAAACTTTGCCAAAACATTTCAAACTACTTTTGTAATACAACTTTAGGTATTTTTTAAGGTAAATAATCGCTAAAATTGAAGATGTGTTCCATACAGGAGGAAAACTATAGCACGCTTCCTGGTCACGCGCCTCTATCTAACAGTACACTTCAAGTGACCCTCGTTCAAGATGGCCGTACTTCTTCATTACTTTAGGAATAACCTCAACCAATTCTAAAGACTGTTGACATCCAGTGGAAGCGATAGGAACTGCAAGAAGGTACCTTAGATACCTGGATTTCCAATGAAAACCCAACACCTAAAAAAAATAATAATATCTGAATGGTTTGTCCTCGAGGTTTCGCCTGCTAAATAAGTTCTGTTATACTCACAGACATGATTCAAACAGTTTTAGAAACTTCAGAGTGTTTTCTATCCAAATCTAATAAGAATATGCATATCTTACCTTCTCGGGATGAGTAGCAGGCAGTTGAATTTGGGCATGCATTTCATCTGGACGTGAAAATACTGCCCTCTGTCACCAATTACTATTAATGTCCTGCAAAAATATGAAAAAATAACTTTTTGAAAAATCTGAATTTGTTCAAATGCTATTTTAGGGTTTAGGGACAGGTTTCCAGTTAGGGTTTAGGGGTTAAATTTTAAATACAATGTACACCCCTTGTAAATGGCAATAAGAAATTACAGCTTTTTATTCTTTCCCTGGGTTGCTAAAGAAAATAATGTGTGAAGAACATGTGCTAGACGCCTCCTCAAGTGCATGATGCAGTCTGTGATTTTGCCTTTGACGTTCATTCAGGTGAAGACTGGGGAGCTGACTGGGGACAACATCTGGTGAAGACTGGAGCTGACTGAGGACAACATCTGGTGAAGACTGGAGCTGACTGGGGACAACATCTGGTGAAGACTGGAGCTGACTGGGGACAACATCTGGTGAAGACTGGAGCTGACTGGGGACAACATCTGGTGAAGACTGGGGAGCTGACTGAGGACAACATCTGGTGAAGACTGGAGCTGACTGGGGACAACATCTGGTGAAGACTGGGGAATTGACTGAGGACAACATCTGGTGAAGACTGGAGCTGACTGTGGACAACATCTGGTGAAGACTGGGGCTGACTGGGGACAACATCTGGTGAAGACTGGAGCTGACTGGGGACAACATCTGGTGAAGACTGGGGAGCTGACTGAGGACAACATCTGGTGAAGACTGGAGCTGACTGTGGACAACATCTGGTGAAGACTGGAGCTGACTGTGGACAACATCTGGTGAAGACTGGAGCTGACTGGGGACAACATCTGGTGAAGACTGGAGCTGACTGGGGACAACATCTGGTGAAGACTGGAGCTGACTGGGGACAACATCTGGTGAAGACTGGAGCTGACTGGGGACAACATCTGGTGAAGACTGGAGCTGACTGGGGACAACATCTGGTGAAGACTGGAGCTGACTGTGGACAACATCTGGTGAAGACTGGAGCTGACTGGGGACAACATCTGGTGAAGACTGGAGCTGACTGAGGACAACATCTGGTGAAGACTGGAGCTGACTGTGGACAACATCTGGTGAAGACTGGAGCTGACTGGGGACAACATCTGGTGAAGACTGGAGCTGACTGGGGACAACATCTGGTGAAGACTGGAGCTGACTGGGGACAACATCTGGTGAAGACTGGAGCTGACTGGGGACAACATCTGGTGAAGACGCCCGGTTCTACAAACAAGTAGCTATTACTCCTCTGCCTGAAGTCCTAGAATAAAACTACAGTGGTCTGCTTGAAGGCAACTGTATATTTAATACGTGTATAAGATGTTTGTTGACAAAAAGCCGTGACCTTGGCATCGCCAGCTGGCTTCTGACCCATTCAGCCCACGTTACTAGTAACTGGCAAGCTGTGTCAGGAAACTTTAGATGCTAGAGGAAAATGAATAGCTATGCTTGCTAAGCGATCCATCTGATTGATAAAGCTAGCTAGCTAGATTGAACCTGCTGGGGGAGAGTTACCTAATGCTATCTAACTCCCACCACCCGTCTGAGTTCACCACCTTAGCTAGCTAAGTGGACTGTAGCTAGGTTTCCAGAAAAATAACAACTATATATCTGCTTGCTATAATTTTGACTATTGTCAGCACTTTTTTTCAACCTACTTTGTTCCTCTGCTTGTTTATTCATGCACTGGTGAGAAAGAAATGCTCCTCTAGATTTCACTGCAAATAGGCTGTTGTTTGGGTATAATTTGTCTGAATAGGCTTGAATTGAGTGTTTCATTAGTGAACTAAGTTACTGAATGACTAGGCTAATTCTTATTCATGTTTTTGGTGTTGTTGCGTTTCAGATCAAGAGAGAGTTAGATCACTAGAGAGCAGCATGCAGACAGATCAGGACAGCATGGAGACAGATCAGGACAGCATGCAAACAGATCAGGTTAGCATGCAGACAGATCAGGACAGCATGCAGACAGATCAGGACAGCATGCAGACAGATCAGGACAGCATGCAGACAGATCAGGACAGCATGCAGACAGATGAGAGCTGAATGCAGACAGACCAGGACAGCATGCAGACAGATCAGGACAGCATGCAGACAGATCAGGATGCAGACAGATCAGGACAGCATGCAGACAGATAAGGACAGCATACAGACATATGAGAGCTGCATGCAGACAGATCAGGGCAGCATGCAGACAGATCAGGACAGCATGCAGACAGACCAGCATGCAGACAGATAAGGACAGCATGCAGACCGATCAGGACAGCATGCAGACAGATCAGGGCTGCATGCAGACAGACAAGAGCGGAATGCTGACAGATCAGGACAGCATGCAGACAGATCAGGACAGCATGCAGACAGATCAGGACTGAATGCAGACAGATCAGGACAGCATGCAGACAGATCAGGACAGCATGCAGACAGATCAGGGCTGCATGCAGACAGATGAGAGCTGAATGCAGACAGACCAGGTCTCGGTATTCACAAAGCATCTCAGATTAGGAGTGCTGATTTTAGGATATGTTTTGCCTTTCCTATCACAATGAATATGATTACATGGACAAGGGGGAGCTGGTCCTAGATCACTAGTCCCACTCTGAGGACACTGTGAATACAGGCCCGGGAAGAAAGATTTTGCCCAATACCAGTCTTTCCCCACAGGACCCGAGAGGTATTACAGTCTATGCTTATGAACTGAGTATTTGTATGTGAATTTCCATATCAATGACACTATAACAAAAGGGTTGAATTGTTCAGCAACATGTGCAGTGAACATGGCTTTGGTAATGCAAGGTACATAATACATGTATTGTCATCTCACTATCAGGCCACAGCATGCTGTGACATGGGCCTAGATGGTGACACACGTCTACTTCAAGCTTCCTGACTGAATACTGGGGTCTTCAGTGGTTCCGGAAGCAAGACCTTACCTGGGAGAACAGCAACAGTTTCTCTGTCTCGCAGCCATTCTGTCAACATGTACAAATTACCTCCACTACCCCCGCACATTGACTCGGTACCGGAACCCCTTGTATATAGCCTCCACATTGACTCGGTACCGGAACCCCTTGTATATAGCCTCCACATTGACTCGGTACCGGAACCCCTTGTATATAGCCTCCACATTGACTCGGTACCGGAACCCCTTGTATATAGCCTCGTTATTGTTATTTATTGTGTTGCTTTTTATTTGATTTTGGACTTTAGTTTATTTAGTAAATATTTCTTGAACTGCATTGTTGGTTCAGGGCTTGTAAGTTAGCATTTCACGGTAAGGTCTACACTGTTGTATTCAGCGCGCATGTATAGTACGTAACCAATCAAATTCATACAAACTGCTACGGATGCAAGTACCAACTTATATTCACTTTGTCCCATTCTTTAATATTGTCTGTTATATTGTTATATTTTAGTTGAGACACCTGTCAAGAAACGAGTGGAACTAGTAAACACCTGTCAAGAAACGAGTGGAACTACTAGACACCTGTCAAGAAACGAGTGGAACTAGCAGACACCTGTCAAGAAACGAGTGGAACTACTAGACACCTGTCAAGAAACGAGTGGAACCAAAAATATGAAAGGCAATGGTTACGACCAATGGCATCGATGTGAATTTATAGCTAATATTTATATTATGGCACCACGCATCATTTCACTAACAATCGCTACCTTCACTGCCGAGTTATATCTGTAGGCATTAGCTTGTTAGCTAGCTAGTGTGCTATAGCTAACATCAGCTAGCTAGTGTGCTATAGCTAACATCAGCTAGCTAGTGTGCTATAGCTAACATCAGCTAGCTAGTGTGCTATAGCTAACATCAGCTAGCTAGTGTGCTATAGCTAACATCAGCTAGCTAGTGTGCTATAGCTAACATCAGCTAGCTAGTGTGCTATAGCTAACATCAGCTAGCTAGCTAACATGCATTGTTTCTGACATGCCACGATCCTGCTTACTTTACATCTGACAGATATTTAGCTACTGTAGCTAGCTAGATAATGATGGTTTATGATAATTGCAGTTAGTTCATTATCTAGCTAGCTAACTAGCTAAGTGTAAAACGCAGCTAGCTTGTTCATGATGTGAATAACCAACAGTATGTTAAGGAGCATACCCTGAGGGTGTGTGTGCGTGTGTGTGTGTGAGGAATACAACATCGGACAAGATGTCTCCTTGTGCTCTACTATATGCATCTGACACACACAAACAAACACACACACACACTGACAGACACACATGCATGCATACACAAACACAGATATACACTGACAGACACACACACACACACACACACACAAACGCACACACACACATACACACACACACACACACACGCACACACACACACACACACACACACACACACAGAAACGCATGGACACACACAAATGCATGCACACACACACACACACACAAACGCACGTACACACACACACAAATGCACGCACACACACACATACACATGCGTGCACGCATGCGCCCGCGCACACACAAACACAGATATACACTGACAGACACACACACACGCAAGAACACATAAACCACACACTCATGAAATCAATGGGAATACGCCACAGGGACAAATAGCTTTGCATCATCTTCCCATTGTGTAGTCAGCTAATTAAACAAGATAAACCAAACTCTCTCTCTCTGTCTCTCTCTCTATCTCTGTCTCTCTCTCTCTCTCTCTGTCTCTCTCTCTCTCTCTGTCTCTCTCTCTCTCTCTGTCTCTCTCTCTCTCTCTCTCTCTCTCTCTGTCTCTCTCTCTCTCTCTCTCTCTCTCTCTCTCTCTCTCTCTCTCTCTCTCTCTCTCTCTCTCTCTCTCTCTCTCTCTCTCTCTCTCTCCCTCTCTCTCTCTCTCTCTCTCTCTCTCTCTCTCTCTCTCTCTCTCTCTCTCTCTCTCTCTCTCTCCCTCTCTCTCTCTCTCTCTCTCTCTCTCTCTCTCTCTCTCTCTCTCATATACAGGGGGCTTTATTGGCATGGGAAACATATGTTAACATTGCCAAAACAAGTGAAGTAGATAATAAACAAAGTTGAAATTGAAATAAACTATAAAAATTAACAGAAACATTACACTCACAAGTTCAAAAAGAATAAAGACATTTCCAATGTCATATTACGTCTATATACAGTGTTGTACATTATAGTGTAAAGTACAAAAGGGAAAATAAATCAACATAAATATGGGTTGTATTTACAATGGTGTTTGTTCTTCACTGGTTGCTCTTTTCTCGTGGCAACAGGTCACAAATCTTGCTGCTGTGATGGCACACTGTGGAATTTCACCCAGTAGATATGGGAGTTTATCAAAATCGGGTTTGTTTAAGAATTCTTTGTGGATCTGGGTAATCTGAGGGAAATATGTGTCTCTAATATGGTCATACATTGGACAGGAGGTTAGGAAGTGCAGCTCAGTTTCCACCTCATTTTGTGGGCAGTGAGCATATAGCAAGTCTTCTCTTGAGAGCCAGGTCTGCCTACGGCGGCCTTTCTCAATAGCAAGGCTATGCTCACTGAGTCTGTACATAGTCAAAGCTTTCCTTAAGTTTGGGTCAGTCACAGTGGTCAGGCATTCTGCCACTGTGTACTCTCTGTGTAGGGCCAAATATCATTCTGATTTGCTTTGTTTTTTTTGCTAGTTCTTTCCAATGTGTCAAGTAATTCACTTTCTGTTTTCTCATGATTTGGTTGGGTCTCTCTCACTCTCCTTTGTGGAACACTTCAATAAGGGCTGATGTGTTGGATAAATGCACTGGCACAAGCAAGCCTTGGATGATACTACAAAGAACTCGTGGAAAAGCCTATTATTCTTCTCTCAGATGTTTATGTGGAATGAACACAATAACTCCTCTTTTACTTCAACAGGATGGAGAGAGAGAGAGGCGGAGAGAGAGAG
>NC_048577.1:4893438-4950938 GCF_013265735.2 Oncorhynchus mykiss
TCCCTTTTCTGTCTATTTCTCTCTCTCTTTCTCTCCCTCTCTCCTCCCACCCTCTATCTCTCCCTTTTCTGTCTATTTCTCTCTCTCTTTCTCTCCATCTCTCCCTCTCTCCCATATCAAGCATACAGGAGGTTACTGGTTGTTGTTGTTGGCTTCTGGTTCTGACCCCCGTCACTCCCCTGGTCTTTACCCTGGACTCTGATAGCCTCTCTGGGCCTCTGCGTCCCCCGGCTCCTCCTGATCACTCCTCCAGACATGGAGCTCACCGCACGATCACACGATCACACACACACGCAGCCACACACACACACACACACACACACACACACACACACACACACACACACACACACACACACACACACACACACACACACACACACACACACACACACACACACACACACAGATGGAAGGAGAGAAAGGGAGGGGAAGAAAGATAAAATTAGATGGAAAGATGGAGAGCAAGAGAAGGGGGGGGTGAGAACCAGAGAGGGAGGGAGAGAGGGGGGGGGTGAAAACCAGAGAGGGAGGGAGAGAGGGGGGGGGGTGAAAACCAGAGAGGGAGGGAGAGAGAGGGGGGGGGTGAGAACCAGAGAGGGAGGGAGAGAGGGAGGGGGGGGGGGGGGAAACCAGAGAGGGAGGGAGAGAGAGGGCCAAGCGAATGAAAGAGAGAGTCAGATGGGGACGTGCAGGAATGGTGACAGAATGCCAGGTAGCATCAAAGAACAGGATGGATAGAGTGAGTTAGTGAATAAGTGAGTGAGTTTGTTAGTGAGTTATTTAGCTAGTGAGTGAGTGAATGAGTGAGTGAGTGAGTGAGTGAGTGAGTAAGATATTTAGTTAGTGAGTGAGAGAGTTATTTAGTGAGTGAGTGAGATAGTTATTTAGTGAGTGAGTTAGTGAGTGAGTAATTTAGTTAGTGAGTGAGTGAGTTTTTTTAGTGAGTGAGTTAGTGAGTGATTTAGTGAGTGAGTGAGTGAATTAGTGAGGGATTTAGTGAGTGAGTAAGTGAGTGAGTTAGTGAGTGAGTGAGTGCATTCGTGAGTGAGATAGTGAGTGATTTAGTGAGTGAGTGAGTTAGTGAGTGATTTAGTGAGTGAGTAAGTGAGTGATTTAGTGAGTGATTTAGTGAGTGAGTTAGTGAGTGATTTAGAGAGTGAGTTAGTAAGTGATTTAGTGAGTGAGTGAGTGATTTAGTGAGTGATTTAGTAAGTGAGTTAGTGAGTGACAAGGAAAGGGCAACCAGCAAAGAACAAACACCATTGTAAATACAACCCATGTTTATGTCTATTTATTTTCCCTTTTGTACTTTAACTATTTGCACATCTTTATAACACTGTACATAGCGATAATGTGACATTTGAAATGTATCTATTCCTTTGAAACTTGTGAGTATAATGTTTACTGTTCATTTAAACTTTTGTTTATTTTCTATTTCACTTGCTTTGGCAATGTAAACATATGTTTCCCCTGCCAATAAAGCCCTTAAATTGAATTAAGTGAGTGTGTTAGTGAGTGAATGAGAAAGAGAAATGAGGAGAGACTGACTGAGAAGAAGAAGAGATGGAGGGGTGTTACAGAGAGAAAGAGAGAAAGATGGAAGGAAGAGACGGTGAGGTGTTGAGAGAAAGAGACAGAAGGAGAGAGACGGTGAGGTGTTGAGAGAAAGAGAAAGAAGGAGAGAGACGGTGAGGTGTTGAGAGAAAGAGAAAGAAGGAGAGAGACGGTGAGGTGTTGAGAGAAAGAAGGAGAGAGACGGTGAGGTGTTGAGAGAAAGAAGGAGAGAGACGGTGAGGTGTTGAGAGAAAGAAGGAGAGAGACGGTGAGGTGTTGAGAGAAAGAAGGAGAGAGACGGTGAGGTGTTGAGAGAAAGAGAAAGAAGGAGAGAGATGGTGAGGTGTTGAGAGAAAGAAGGAGAGAGATGGTGAGGTGTTGAGAGAAAGAGACAGAAGGAGAGAGACGGTGAGGTGTTGAGAGAAAGAGACAGAAGGAGAGAGACGGTGAGGTGTTGAGAGAAAGAGAAAGAAGGAGAGAGACGGTGAGGTGTTGAGAGAAAGAGAAAGAAGGAGAGAGACGGTGAGGTGTTGAGAGAAAGAAGGAGAGAGACGGTGAGGTGTTGAGAGAAAGAAGGAGAGAGACGGTGAGGTGTTGAGAGAAAGAAGGAGAGAGACGGTGAGGTGTTGAGAGAAAGAAGGAGAGAGACGGTGAGGTGTTGAGAGAAAGAAGGAGAGAGACGGTGAGGTGTTGAGAGAAAGAAGGAGAGAGACGGTGAGGTGTTGAGAGAAAGAGACAGAAGGAGAGAGACGGTGAGGTGTTGAGAGAAAGAAGGAGAGAGACGGTGAGGTGTTGAGAGAAAGAGACAGAAGGAGAGAGACGGTGAGGTGTTGAGAGAAGGAAGGAGAGAGACGGTGAGGTGTTGAGACAAAGAAGGAGAGAGACGGTGAGGTGTTGAGAGAAAGAAGGAGAGAGACGGTGAGGTGTTGAGAGAAAGAAGGAGAGAGACGGTGAGGTGTTGAGAGAAAGAAGGAGAGAGACGGTGAGGTGTTGAGAGAAAGAAGGAGAGAGACGGTGAGGTGTTGAGAGAAAGAAGGAGAGAGACAGTGAGGTGTTGAGAGAAAGAAGGAGAGAGACGGTGAGGTGTTGAGAGAAAGAAGGAGAGAGACGGTGAGGTGTTGAGAGAAAGAAGGAGAGAGACGGTGAGGTGTTGAGAGAAAGAAGGAGAGAGACGGTGAGGTGTTGAGAGAAAGAGAAAGAAGGAGAGAGACGGTGAGGTGTTGAGAGAAAGAAGGAGAGAGATGGTGAGGTGTTGAGAGAAAGAAGGAGAGAGACGGTGAGGTGTTGAGAGAAAGAGAAAGAAGGAGAGAGACAGTGAGGTGTTAAGAGAAAGAAGGAGAGAGACGGTGAGGTGTTGAGAGAAAGAGAAAGAAGGAGAGAGATGGTGAGGTGTTGAGAGAAAGAGAAAGAAGGAGAGAGACGGTGAGGTGTTGAGAGAAAGAAGGAGAGAGATGGTGAGGTGTTGAGAGAAAGAAGGAGAGAGACGGTGAGGTGTTGAGCGAAAGAGAAAGAAGGAGAGAGACGGTGAGGTGTTGAGAGAAAGAAGGAGAGAGACGGTGAGGTGTTGAGAGAAAGAAGGAGAGAGACGGTGAGGTGTTGAGAGAAAGAAGGAGAGAGACGGTGAGGTGTTGAGAGAAAGAGAAAGAAGGAGAGAGACGGTGAGGTGTTGAGAGAAAGAAGGAGAGAGACGGTGAGGTGTTGAGAGAAAGAAGGAGAGAGACGGTGAGGTGTTGAGAGAAAGAAGGAGAGAGACGGTGAGGTGTTGAGAGAAAGAAGGAGAGAGACGGTGAGGTGTTGAGAGAAAGAGAAAGAAGGAGAGAGACGGTGAGGTGTTGAGAGAAAGAGAAAGAAGGAGAGAGAGGGTGAGGTGTTGAGAGAAAGAAGGAGAGAGACGGTGAGGTGTTGAGAGAAAGAGAAAGAAGGAGAGAGAGGGTGAGGTGTTGAGAGACAGAAGGAGAGAGACGGTGAGGTGTTGAGAGAAAGAGAAAGAAGGAGAGAGACGGTGAGGTGTTGAGAGAAAGAGAAAGAAGGAGAGAGACGGTGAGGTGTTGAGAGAAAGAAGGAGAGAGACGGTGAGGTGTTGAGAGAAAGAAGGAGAGAGACGGTGAGGTGTTGAGAGAAAGAAGGAGAGAGACGGTGAGGTGTTGAGAGAAAGAGAAAGAAGGAGAGAGATGG
Source organism: Oncorhynchus mykiss (assembly GCF_013265735.2). Classification (NCBI taxonomy): domain Eukaryota; kingdom Metazoa; phylum Chordata; class Actinopteri; order Salmoniformes; family Salmonidae; genus Oncorhynchus; species Oncorhynchus mykiss. Next base: position 4,897,171 of record NC_048577.1, read on the forward strand.
TGAGGTGTTGAGAGAAAGAAGGAGAGAGATGGTGAGGTGTTGAGAGAAAGAGACAGAAGGAGAGAGACGGTGAGGTGTTGAGAGAAAGAGACAGAAGGAGAGAGACGGTGAGGTGTTGAGAGAAAGAGAAAGAAGGAGAGAGACGGTGAGGTGTTGAGAGAAAGAGAAAGAAGGAGAGAGACGGTGAGGTGTTGAGAGAAAGAAGGAGAGAGACGGTGAGGTGTTGAGAGAAAGAAGGAGAGAGACGGTGAGGTGTTGAGAGAAAGAAGGAGAGAGACGGTGAGGTGTTGAGAGAAAGAAGGAGAGAGACGGTGAGGTGTTGAGAGAAAGAAGGAGAGAGACGGTGAGGTGTTGAGAGAAAGAAGGAGAGAGACGGTGAGGTGTTGAGAGAAAGAGACAGAAGGAGAGAGACAGTGAGGTGTTGAGAGAAAGAAGGAGAGAGACGGTGAGGTGTTGAGAGAAAGAGACAGAAGGAGAGAGACGGTGAGGTGTTGAGAGAAAGAAGGAGAGAGACGGTGAGGTGTTGAGAGAAAGAAGGAGAGAGACGGTGAGGTGTTGAGAGAAAGAAGGAGAGAGACGGTGAGGTGTTGAGAGAAAGAAGGAGAGAGACGGTGAGGTGTTGAGAGAAAGAAGGAGAGAGACAGTGAGGTGTTGAGAGAAAGAAGGAGAGAGACGGTGAGGTGTTGAGAGAAAGAAGGAGAGAGACGGTGAGGTGTTGAGAGAAAGAAGGAGAGAGACGGTGAGGTGTTGAGAGAAAGAAGGAGAGAGACGGTGAGGTGTTGAGAGAAAGAGAAAGAAGGAGAGAGACGGTGAGGTGTTGAGAGAAAGAAGGAGAGAGATGGTGAGGTGTTGAGAGAAAGAAGGAGAGAGACGGTGAGGTGTTGAGAGAAAGAGAAAGAAGGAGAGAGACAGTGAGGTGTTAAGAGAAAGAAGGAGAGAGACGGTGAGGTGTTGAGAGAAAGAGAAAGAAGGAGAGAGATGGTGAGGTGTTGAGAGAAAGAGAAAGAAGGAGAGAGACGGTGAGGTGTTGAGAGAAAGAAGGAGAGAGATGGTGAGGTGTTGAGAGAAAGAAGGAGAGAGACGGTGAGGTGTTGAGCGAAAGAGAAAGAAGGAGAGAGACGGTGAGGTGTTGAGAGAAAGAAGGAGAGAGACGGTGAGGTGTTGAGAGAAAGAAGGAGAGAGACGGTGAGGTGTTGAGAGAAAGAAGGAGAGAGACGGTGAGGTGTTGAGAGAAAGAGAAAGAAGGAGAGAGACGGTGAGGTGTTGAGAGAAAGAAGGAGAGAGACGGTGAGGTGTTGAGAGAAAGAAGGAGAGAGACGGTGAGGTGTTGAGAGAAAGAAGGAGAGAGACGGTGAGGTGTTGAGAGAAAGAAGGAGAGAGACGGTGAGGTGTTGAGAGAAAGAGAAAGAAGGAGAGAGACGGTGAGGTGTTGAGAGAAAGAGAAAGAAGGAGAGAGAGGGTGAGGTGTTGAGAGAAAGAAGGAGAGAGACGGTGAGGTGTTGAGAGAAAGAGAAAGAAGGAGAGAGATGGTGAGGTGTTGAGAGAAAGAGAAAGAAGGAGAGAGACGGTGAGGTGTTGAGAGAAAGAGAAAGAAGGAGAGAGATGGTGAGGTGTTGAGAGAAAGAAGGAGAGAGACGGTGAGGTGTTGAGAGAAAGAGAAAGAAGGAGAGAGATGGTGAGGTGTTGAGAGAAAGAGAAAGAAGGAGAGAGACGGTGAGGTGTTGAGAGAAAGAGAAAGAAGGAGAGAGATGGTGAGGTGTTGAGAGAAAGAAGGAGAGAGACGGTGAGGTGTTGAGAGAAAGAAGGAGAGAGATGGTGAGGTGTTGAGAGAAAGAAGGAGAGAGACAGTGAGGTGTTGAGAGAAAGAGAAAGAAGGAGAGAGATGGTGAGGTGTTGAGAGAAAGAGAAAGAAGGAGAGAGACGGTGAGGTGTTGAGAGAAAGAGAAAGAAGGAGAGAGATGGTGAGGTGTTGAGAGAAAGAAGGAGAGAGATGGTGAGGTGTTGAGAGAAAGAAGGAGAGAGATGGTGAGGTGTTGAGAGAAAGAGAAAGAAGGAGAGAAACGGTGAGGTGTTGAGAGAAAGAAGGAGAGAGATGGTGAGGTGTTGAGAGAAAGAAGGAGAGAGACGGTGAGGTGTTGAGAGAAAGAGAAAGAAGGAGAGAGACGATGAGGTGTTGAGAGAAAGAAGGAGAGAGACGGTGAGGTGTTGAGAGAAAGAGAAAGAAGGAGAGAGACGGTGAGGTGTTGAGAGAAAGAGAAAGAAGGAGAGAGAGGGTGAGGTGTTGAGAGAAAGAAGGAGAGAGACGGTGAGGTGTTGAGAGAAAGAGAAAGAAGGAGAGAGATGGTGAGGTGTTGAGAGAAAGAGAAAGAAGGAGAGAGACGGTGAGGTGTTGAGAGAAAGAGAAAGAAGGAGAGAGATGGTGAGGTGTTGAGAGAAAGAGAAAGAAGGAGAGAGACGGTGAGGTGTTGAGAGAAAGAGAAAGAAGGAGAGAGACGGTGAGGTGTTGAGAGAAAGAAGGAGAGAGACGGTGAGGTGTTGAGAGAAAGAGAAAGAAGGAGAGAGATGGTGAGGTGTTGAGAGAAAGAAGGAGAGAGACGGTGAGGTGTTGAGAGAAAGAGAAAGAAGGAGAGAGATGGTGAGGTGTTGAGAGAAAGAGAAAGAAGGAGAGAGACGGTGAGGTGTTGAGAGAAAGAGAAAGAAGGAGAGAGATGGTGAGGTGTTGAGAGAAAGAAGGAGAGAGACGGTGAGGTGTTGAGAGAAAGAGAAAGAAGGAGAGAGATGGTGAGGTGTTGAGAGAAAGAGAAAGAAGGAGAGAGACGGTGAGGTGTTGAGAGAAAGAGAAAGAAGGAGAGAGATGGTGAGGTGTTGAGAGAAAGAAGGAGACAGATGGTGAGGTGTTGAGAGAAAGAAGGAGAGAGATGGTGAGGTGTTGAGAGAAAGAGAAAGAAGGAGAGAGACGGTGAGGTGTTGAGAGAAAGAAGGAGAGAGACGGTGAGGTGTTGAGAGAAAGAGAAAGAAGGAGAGAGATGGTGAGGTGTTGAGAGAAAGAAGGAGAGAGACGGTGAGGTGTTGAGAGAAAGAGAAAGAAGGAGAGAGATGGTGAGGTGTTGAGAGAAAGAAGGAGACAGATGGTGAGGTGTTGAGAGAAAGAAGGAGAGAGATGGTGAGGTGTTGAGAGAAAGAGAAAGAAGGAGAGAGACGGTGAGGTGTTGAGAGAAAGAAGGAGAGAGACGGTGAGGTGTTGAGAGAAAGAGAAATAAGGAGAGAGATGGTGAGGTGTTGAGAGAAAGAAGGAGAGAGACGGTGAGGTGTTGAGAGAAAGAGAAAGAAGGAGAGAGATGGTGAGGTGTTGAGAGAAAGAGAAAGAAGGAGAGAGACGGTGAGGTGTTGAGAGAAAGAGAAAGAAGGAGAGAGATGGTGAGGTGTTGAGAGAAAGAAGGAGAGAGACGGTGAGGTGTTGAGAGAAAGAGAAAGAAGGAGAGAGATGGTGAGGTGTTGAGAGAAAGAGAAAGAAGGAGAGAGACGGTGAGGTGTTGAGAGAAAGAGAAAGAAGGAGAGAGATGGTGAGGTGTTGAGAGAAAGAAGGAGAGAGATGGTGAGGTGTTGAGAGAAAGAAGGAGAGAGATGGTGAGGTGTTGAGAGAAAGAGAAAGAAGGAGAGAGACGGTGAGGTGTTGAGAGAAAGAAGGAGAGAGATGGTGAGGTGTTGAGAGAAAGAGAAAGAAGGAGAGAGACGGTGAGGTGTTGAGAGAAAGAAGGAGAGAGATGGTGAGGTGTTGAGAGAAAGAAGGAGAGAGACGGTGAGGTGTTAAGAGAAAGAAGGAGAGAGACGGTGAGGTGTTGAGAGAAAGAGAAAGAAGGAGAGAGACGGTGAGGTGTTGAGAGAAAGAGAAAGAAGGAGAGAGATGGTGAGGTGTTGAGAGAAAGAAGGAGAGAGACGGTGAGGTGTTGAGAGAAAGAAGGAGAGAGACGGTGAGGTGTTGAGAGAAAGAAGGAGAGAGATGGTGAGGTGTTGAGAGAAAGAGAAAGAAGGAGAGAGACGGTGAGGTGTTGAGAGAAAGAGAAAGAAGGAGAGAGATGGTGAGGTGTTGAGAGAAAGAAGGAGAGAGACGGTGAGGTGTTGAGAGAAAGAGAAAGAAGGAGAGAGATGGTGAGGTGTTGAGAGAAAGAGAAAGAAGGAGAGAGACGGTGAGGTGTTGAGAGAAAGAGAAAGAAGGAGAGAGATGGTGAGGTGTTGAGAGAAAGAAGGAGACAGATGGTGAGGTGTTGAGAGAAAGAAGGAGAGAGATGGTGAGGTGTTGAGAGAAAGAGAAAGAAGGAGAGAGACGGTGAGGTGTTGAGAGAAAGAAGGAGAGAGACGGTGAGGTGTTGAGAGAAAGAGAAAGAAGGAGAGAGATGGTGAGGTGTTGAGAGAAAGAAGGAGAGAGACGGTGAGGTGTTGAGAGAAAGAGAAAGAAGGAGAGAGATGGTGAGGTGTTGAGAGAAAGAAGGAGACAGATGGTGAGGTGTTGAGAGAAAGAAGGAGAGAGATGGTGAGGTGTTGAGAGAAAGAGAAAGAAGGAGAGAGACGGTGAGGTGTTGAGAGAAAGAAGGAGAGAGACGGTGAGGTGTTGAGAGAAAGAGAAAGAAGGAGAGAGATGGTGAGGTGTTGAGAGAAAGAAGGAGAGAGACGGTGAGGTGTTGAGAGAAAGAGAAAGAAGGAGAGAGATGGTGAGGTGTTGAGAGAAAGAGAAAGAAGGAGAGAGACGGTGAGGTGTTGAGAGAAAGAGAAAGAAGGAGAGAGATGGTGAGGTGTTGAGAGAAAGAAGGAGAGAGACGGTGAGGTGTTGAGAGAAAGAGAAAGAAGGAGAGAGATGGTGAGGTGTTGAGAGAAAGAGAAAGAAGGAGAGAGACGGTGAGGTGTTGAGAGAAAGAGAAAGAAGGAGAGAGATGGTGAGGTGTTGAGAGAAAGAAGGAGAGAGATGGTGAGGTGTTGAGAGAAAGAAGGAGAGAGACGGTGAGGTGTTAAGAGAAAGAAGGAGAGAGACGGTGAGGTGTTGAGAGAAAGAGAAAGAAGGAGAGAGACGGTGAGGTGTTGAGAGAAAGAGAAAGAAGGAGAGAGATGGTGAGGTGTTGAGAGAAAGAAGGAGAGAGACGGTGAGGTGTTGAGAGAAAGAAGGAGAGAGACGGTGAGGTGTTGAGAGAAAGAAGGAGAGAGACGGTGAGGTGTTAAGAGAAAGAAGGAGAGAGACGGTGAGGTGTTGAGAGAAAGAGAAAGAAGGAGAGAGACGGTGAGGTGTTGAGAGAAAGAGAAAGAAGGAGAGAGATGGTGAGGTGTTGAGAGAAAGAAGGAGAGAGACGGTGAGGTGTTGAGAGAAAGAAGGAGAGAGACGGTGAGGTGTTAAGAGAAAGAAGGAGAGAGACGGTGAGGTGTTGAGAGAAAGAGAAAGAAGGAGAGAGACGGTGAGGTGTTGAGAGAAAGAAGGAGAGAGATGGTGAGGTGTTGAGAGAAAGAAGGAGAGAGATGGTGAGGTGTTGAGAGAAAGAGAAAGAAGGAGAGAGACGGTGAGGTGTTGAGAGAAAGAAGGAGAGAGATGGTGAGGTGTTGAGAGAAAGAGAAAGAAGGAGAGAGACGGTGAGGTGTTGAGAGAAAGAAGGAGAGAGATGGTGAGGTGTTGAGAGAAAGAAGGAGAGAGACGGTGAGGTGTTAAGAGAAAGAAGGAGAGAGACGGTGAGGTGTTGAGAGAAAGAGAAAGAAGGAGAGAGACGGTGAGGTGTTGAGAGAAAGAGAAAGAAGGAGAGAGATGGTGAGGTGTTGAGAGAAAGAAGGAGAGAGACGGTGAGGTGTTGAGAGAAAGAAGGAGAGAGACGGTGAGGTGTTGAGAGAAAGAAGGAGAGAGACGGTGAGGTGTTAAGAGAAAGAAGGAGAGAGACGGTGAGGTGTTGAGAGAAAGAGAAAGAAGGAGAGAGACGGTGAGGTGTTGAGAGAAAGAGAAAGAAGGAGAGAGATGGTGAGGTGTTGAGAGAAAGAAGGAGAGAGACGGTGAGGTGTTGAGAGAAAGAAGGAGAGAGACGGTGAGGTGTTGAGAGAAAGAAGGAGAGAGACGGTGAGGTGTTGAGAGAAAGAGAAAGAAGGAGAGAGACGGTGAGGTGTTGAGAGAAAGAGAAAGAAGGAGAGAGACGGTGAGGTGTTGAGAGAAAGAAGGAAAGAGACGGTGAGGTGTTGAGAGAAAGAAGGAGAGAGACGGTGAGGTGTTGAGAGAAAGAAGGAGAGAGATGGTGAGGTGTTGAGAGAAAGAAGGAGAGAGACGGTGAGGTGTTGAGAGAAAGAAGGAGAGAGACGGTGAGGTGTTGAGAGAAAGAGACAGAAGGAGAGAGACGGTGAGGTGTTGAGAGAAAGAAGGAGAGAGACGGTGAGGTGTTGAGAGAAAGAAGGAGAGAGACGGTGAGGTGTTGAGAGAAAGAAGGAGAGAGACGGTGAGGTGTTGAGAGAAAGAAGGAGAGAGACGGTGAGGTGTTGAGAGAAAGAGACAGAAGGAGAGAGACGGTGAGGTGTTGAGAGAAAGAAGGAGAGAGACGGTGAGGTGTTGAGAGAAAGAGACAGAAGGAGAGAGACGGTGAGGTGTTGAGAGAAAGAAGGAGAGAGACGGTGAGGTGTTGAGAGAAAGAAGGAGAGAGACGCTGAGGTGTTGAGAGAAAGAAGGAGAGAGACGGTGAGGTGTTGAGAGAAAGAAGGAGAGAGACGGTGAGGTGTTGAGAGAAAGAAGGAGAGAGACGGTGAGGTGTTGAGAGAAAGAAGGAGAGAGACGGTGAGGTGTTGAGAGAAAGAAGGAGAGAGACGGTGAGGTGTTGAGAGAAAGAAGGAGAGAGATGGTGAGGTGTTGAGAGAAAGAGAAAGAAGGAGAGAGACGGTGAGGTGTTGAGAGAAAGAAGGAGAGAGATGGTGAGGTGTTGAGAGAAAGAGAAAGAAGGAGAGAGACGGTGAGGTGTTGAGAGAAAGAAGGAGAAAGATGGTGAGGTGTTGAGAGAAAGAAGGAGAGAGACGGTGAGGTGTTAAGAGAAAGAAGGAGAGAGACGGTGAGGTGTTGAGAGAAAGAGAAAGAAGGAGAGAGACGGTGAGGTGTTGAGAGAAAGAGAAAGAAGGAGAGAGATGGTGAGGTGTTGAGAGAAAGAAGGAGAGAGACGGTGAGGTGTTGAGATAAAGAAGGAGAGAGACGGTGAGGTGTTGAGAGAAAGAAGGAGAGAGACGGTGAGGTGTTGAGAGAAAGAGAAAGAAGGAGAGAGACGGTGAGGTGTTGAGAGAAAGAGAAAGAAGGAGAGAGACGGTGAGGTGTTGAGAGAAAGAAGGAAAGAGACGGTGAGGTGTTGAGAGAAAGAAGGAGAGAGACGGTGAGGTGTTGAGAGAAAGAAGGAGAGAGATGGTGAGGTGTTGAGAGAAAGAAGGAGAGAGACGGTGAGGTGTTGAGAGAAAGAAGGAGAGAGACGGTGAGGTGTTGAGAGAAAGAGACAGAAGGAGAGAGACGGTGAGGTGTTGAGAGAAAGAAGGAGAGAGACGGTGAGGTGTTGAGAGAAAGAAGGAGAGAGACGGTGAGGTGTTGAGAGAAAGAAGGAGAGAGACGGTGAGGTGTTGAGAGAAAGAAGGAGAGAGACGGTGAGGTGTTGAGAGAAAGAGACAGAAGGAGAGAGACGGTGAGGTGTTGAGAGAAAGAAGGAGAGAGACGGTGAGGTGTTGAGAGAAAGAGACAGAAGGAGAGAGACGGTGAGGTGTTGAGAGAAAGAAGGAGAGAGACGGTGAGGTGTTGAGAGAAAGAAGGAGAGAGACGCTGAGGTGTTGAGAGAAAGAAGGAGAGAGACGGTGAGGTGTTGAGAGAAAGAAGGAGAGAGACGGTGAGGTGTTGAGAGTAAGAAGGAGAGAGACGGTGAGGTGTTGAGAGAAAGAAGGAGAGAGACGGTGAGGTGTTGAGAGAAAGAAGGAGAGAGACGGTGAGGTGTTGAGAGAAAGAAGGAGAGAGACGGTGAGGTGTTGAGAGAAAGAAGGAGAGAGACGTGTTGAGAGAAAGAAGGAGAGAGACGGTGAGGTGTTGAGAGAAAGAAGGAGAGAGACGGTGAGGTGTTGAGAGAAAGAGAAAGAAGGAGAGAGACGGTGAGGTGTTGAGAGAAAGAAGGAGAGAGACGGTGAGGTGTTGAGAGAAAGAGAAAGAAGGAGAGAGACAGTGAGGTGTTAAGAGAAAGAAGGAGAGAGACGGTGAGGTGTTGAGAGAAAGAGAAAGAAGGAGAGAGATGGTGAGGTGTTGAGAGAAAGAGAAAGAAGGAGAGAGACGGTGAGGTGTTGAGAGAAAGAAGGAGAGAGATGGTGAGGTGTTGAGAGAAAGAAGGAGAGAGACGGTGAGGTGTTGAGAGAAAGAGAAAAAAGGAGAGAGACGGTTAGGTGTTGAGAGAAAGAAGGAGAGAGACGGTGAGGTGTTGAGAGAATGAAGGAGAGAGACGGTGAGGTGTTGAGAGAAAGAAGGAGAGAGACGGTGAGGTGTTGAGAGAAAGAAGGAGAGAGACGGTGAGGTGTTGAGAGAAAGAGAAAGGAGAGAGAGGGTGAGGTGTTGAGAGAAAGAAGGAGAGAGACGGTGAGGTGTTGAGAGAAAGAGAAAGAAGGAGAGAGATGGTGAGGTGTTGAGAGAAAGAGAAAGAAGGAGAGAGACGGTGAGGTGTTGAGAGAAAGAGAAAGAAGGAGAGAGATGGTGAGGTGTTGAGAGAAAGAAGGAGAGAGACGGTGAGGTGTTGAGAGAAAGAGAAAGAAGGAGAGAGATGGTGAGGTGTTGAGAGAAAGAGAAAGAAGGAGAGAGACGGTGAGGTGTTGAGAGAAAGAGAAAGAAGGAGAGAGATGGTGAGGTGTTGAGAGAAAGAAGGAGAGAGACGGTGAGGTGTTGAGAGAAAGAAGGAGAGAGACGGTGAGGTGTTGAGAGAAAGAAGGAGAGAGACGGTGAGGTGTTGAGAGAAAGAGAAAGAAGGAGAGAGATGGTGAGGTGTTGAGAGAAAGAGAAAGAAGGAGAGAGACGGTGAGGTGTTGAGAGAAAGAAGGAGAGAGACGGTGAGGTGTTGAGAGAAAGAAGGAGAGAGACGGTGAGGTGTTGAGAGAAAGAGAAAGAAGGAGAGAGATGGTGAGGCGTTGAGAGAAAGAGAAAGAAGGAGAGAGACGGTGAGGTGTTGAGAGAAAGAGAAAGAAGGAGAGAGATGGTGAGGTGTTGAGAGAAAGAAGGAGAGAGACGGTGAGGTGTTGAGAGAAAGAGAAAGAAGGAGAGAGATGGTGAGGTGTTGAGAGAAAGAAGGAGAGAGATGGTGAGGTGTTGAGAGAAAGAGAAAGAAGGAGAGAGACGGTGAGGTGTTGAGAGAAAGAGAAAGAAGGAGAGAGACGGTGAGGTGTTAAGAGAAAGAAGGAGAGAGACGGTGAGGTGTTGAGAGAAAGAGAAAGAAGGAGAGAGACGGTGAGGTGTTGAGAGAAAGAGAAAGAAGGAGAGAGACGGTGAGGTGTTGAGAGAAAGAGAAAGAAGGAGAGAGACGGTGAGGTGTTGAGAGAAAGAAGGAGAGAGACGGTGAGGTGTTGAGAGAAAGAAGGAGAGAGACGGTGAGGTGTTGAGAGAAAGAGAAAGAAGGAGAGAGATGGTGAGGTGTTGAGAGAAAGAGAAAGAAGGAGAGAGACGGTGAGGTGTTGAGAGAAAGAAGGAGAGAGATGGTGAGGTGTTGAGAGAAAGAGAAAGAAGGAGAGAGACGGTGAGGTGTTGAGAGAAAGAGAAAGAAGGAGAGAGACGGTGAGGTGTTGAGAGAAAGAAGGAGAGAGACGGTGAGGTGTTGAGAGAAAGAGAAAGAAGGAGAGAGATGGTGAGGTGTTGAGAGAAAGAATGAGAGAGACGGTGAGGTGTTGAGAGAAAGAAGGAGAGAGACGGTGAGGTGTTGAGAGAAAGAGAAAGAAGGAGAGAGACGGTGAGGTGTTAAGAGAAAGAGAAAGAAGGAGAGAGACGGTGAGGTGTTGAGAGAAAGAAGGAAAGAGACGGTGAGGTGTTGAGAGAAAGAGAAAGAAGGAGAGAGACGGTGAGGTGTTAAGAGAAAGAAGGAGAGAGACGGTGAGGTGTTAAGAGAAAGAGAAAGAAGGAGAGAGACAGTGAGGTGTTGAGAGAAAGAAGGAGAGAGACGGTGAGGTGTTGAGAGAAAGAAGGAGAGAGACGGTGAGGTGTTGAGAGAAAGAGAAAGAAGGAGAGAGACGGTGAGGTGTTGAGAGAAAGAAGGAGAGAGACGGTGAGGTGTTAAGAGAAAGAAGGAGAGAGACGGTGAGGTGTTGAGAGAAAGAGAAAGAAGGAGAGAGATGGTGAGGTGTTGAGAGAAAGAAGGAGAGAGACGGTGAGGTGTTGAGAGAAAGAAGGAGAGAGACGGTGAGGTGTTGAGAGAAAGAAGGAGAGAGACGGTGAGGTGTTGAGAGAAAGAGAAAGAAGGAGAGAGATGGTGAGGTGTTGAGAGAAAGAGAAAGAAGGAGAGAGACGGTGAGGTGTTGAGAGAAAGAAGGAGAGAGACGGTGAGGTGTTGAGAGAAAGAAGGAGAGAGACGGTGAGGTGTTGAGAGAAAGAGAAAGAAGGAGAGAGATGGTGAGGTGTTGAGAGAAAGAGAAAGAAGGAGAGAGACGGTGAGGTGTTGAGAGAAAGAAGGAGAGAGACGGTGAGGTGTTGAGAGAAAGAAGGAGAGAGACGGTGAGGTGTTGAGAGAAAGAGAAAGAAGGAGAGAGATGGTGAGGTGTTGAGAGAAAGAGAAAGAAGGAGAGAGACGGTGAGGTGTTGAGAGAAAGAGAAAGAAGGAGAGAGATGGTGAGGTGTTGAGAGAAAGAAGGAGAGAGACGGTGAGGTGTTGAGAGAAAGAGAAAGAAGGAGAGAGATGGTGAGGTGTTGAGAGAAAGAAGGAGAGAGATGGTGAGGTGTTGAGAGAAAGAGAAAGAAGGAGAGAGACGGTGAGGTGTTGAGAGAAAGAGAAAGAAGGAGAGAGACGGTGAGGTGTTGAGAGAAAGAGAAAGAAGGAGAGAGACGGTGAGGTGTTGAGAGAAAGAGAAAGAAGGAGAGAGACGGTGAGGTGTTGAGAGAAAGAGAAAGAAGGAGAGAGACGGTGAGGTGTTGAGAGAAAGAGAAAGAAGGAGAGAGACGGTGAGGTGTTGAGAGAAAGAAGGAGAGAGACGGTGAGGTGTTGAGAGAAAGAAGGAGAGAGACGGTGAGGTGTTGAGAGAAAGAGAAAGAAGGAGAGAGATGGTGAGGTGTTGAGAGAAAGAGAAAGAAGGAGAGAGACGGTGAGGTGTTGAGAGAAAGAAGGAGAGAGATGGTGAGGTGTTGAGAGAAAGAGAAAGAAGGAGAGAGACGGTGAGGTGTTGAGAGAAAGAAGGAGAGAGACGGTGAGGTGTTGAGAGAAAGAGAAAGAAGGAGAGAGACGGTGAGGTGTTGAGAGAAAGAAGGAGAGAGACGGTGAGGTGTTGAGAGAAAGAAGGAGAGAGACGGTGAGGTGTTGAGAGAAAGAGAAAGAAGGAGAGAGATGGTGAGGTGTTGAGAGAAAGAAGGAGAGAGACGGTGAGGTGTTGAGAGAAAGAAGGAGAGAGACGGTGAGGTGTTGAGAGAAAGAAGGAGAGAGACGGTGAGGTGTTGAGAGAAAGAGAAAGAAGGAGAGAGATGGTGAGGTGTTGAGAGAAAGAGAAAGAAGGAGAGAGACGGTGAGGTGTTGAGAGAAAGAAGGAGAGAGACGGTGAGGTGTTGAGAGAAAGAAGGAGAGAGACGGTGAGGTGTTGAGAGAAAGAGAAAGAAGGAGAGAGATGGTGAGGTGTTGAGAGAAAGAGAAAGAAGGAGAGAGACGGTGAGGTGTTGAGAGAAAGAAGGAGAGAGACGGTGAGGTGTTGAGAGAAAGAAGGAGAGAGACGGTGAGGTGTTGAGAGAAAGAGAAAGAAGGAGAGAGATGGTGAGGTGTTGAGAGAAAGAGAAAGAAGGAGAGAGACGGTGAGGTGTTGAGAGAAAGAGAAAGAAGGAGAGAGATGGTGAGGTGTTGAGAGAAAGAAGGAGAGAGACGGTGAGGTGTTGAGAGAAAGAGAAAGAAGGAGAGAGATGGTGAGGTGTTGAGAGAAAGAAGGAGAGAGATGGTGAGGTGTTGAGAGAAAGAGAAAGAAGGAGAGAGACGGTGAGGTGTTGAGAGAAAGAGAAAGAAGGAGAGAGACGGTGAGGTGTTGAGAGAAAGAGAAAGAAGGAGAGAGACGGTGAGGTGTTGAGAGAAAGAGAAAGAAGGAGAGAGACGGTGAGGTGTTGAGAGAAAGAGAAAGAAGGAGAGAGACGGTGAGGTGTTGAGAGAAAGAGAAAGAAGGAGAGAGACGGTGAGGTGTTGAGAGAAAGAAGGAGAGAGACGGTGAGGTGTTGAGAGAAAGAAGGAGAGAGACGGTGAGGTGTTGAGAGAAAGAGAAAGAAGGAGAGAGATGGTGAGGTGTTGAGAGAAAGAGAAAGAAGGAGAGAGACGGTGAGGTGTTGAGAGAAAGAAGGAGAGAGATGGTGAGGTGTTGAGAGAAAGAGAAAGAAGGAGAGAGACGGTGAGGTGTTGAGAGAAAGAGAAAGAAGGAGAGAGACGGTGAGGTGTTGAGAGAAAGAAGGAGAGAGACGGTGAGGTATTGAGAGAAAGAGAAAGAAGGAGAGAGATGGTGAGGTGTTGAGAGAAAGAAGGAGAGAGACGGTGAGGTGTTGAGAGAAAGAAGGAGAGAGACGGTGAGGTGTTGAGAGAAAGAGAAAGAAGGAGAGAGACGGTGAGGTGTTAAGAGAAAGAGAAAGAAGGAGAGAGACGGTGAGGTGTTAAGAGAAAGAGAAAGAAGGAGAGAGACAGTGAGGTGTTGAGAGAAAGAAGGAGAGAGACGGTGAGGTGTTGAGAGAAAGAAGGAGAGAGACGGTGAGGTGTTGAGAGAAAGAAGGAGAGAGACGGTGAGGTGTTGAGAGAAAGAAGGAGAGAGACGGTGAGGTGTTGAGAGAAAGAGAAAGAAGGAGAGAGACGGTGAGGTGTTAAGAGAAAGAGAAAGAAGGAGAGAGACGGTGAGGTGTTAAGAGAAAGAGAAAGAAGGAGAGAGACAGTGAGGTGTTGAGAGAAAGAAGGAGAGAGACGGTGAGGTGTTGAGAGAAAGAAGGAGAGAGACGGTGAGGTGTTGAGAGAAAGAAGGAGAGAGACAGTGAGGTGTTGAGAGAAAGAAGGAGAGAGACGGTGAGGTGTTGAGAGAAAGAAGTAGAGAGACGGTGAGGTGTTGAGAGAAAGAAGGAGAGAGACGGTGAGGTGTTGAGAGAAAGAAGGAGAGAGACGGTGAGGTGTTGAGAGAAAGAAGGAGAGAGACGGTGAGGTGTTGAGAGAAAGAGAAATGCTTGTCCAGCAGTGTGAGACCAGATCTGAGACCAGAGACATTCTTCATGTGAAGACTTTGTTGTGTATTGTGTGTGTGCGTGCGTGCGTGCGTGTGTGTGTGTGTGTGAATCTTGGGAAAGTTACCAGACTGTTGCAGCAGTAGTCCCTCCAGACGTGTTCATATGATCGGTGCAGTACTGGCATGACACGCAGCACAAACATTGTTCCATTGTAGCAGCTTTAAATTTGAATCACATTTTATGCTTCCTCTTTAAAGAGATCGGGAAACATCTGTGGTCTATCGAAGGAGAAGAGGGGAATCACACACATTGAAATGTGTCACGCAGCCCAAAACCACGTAACTCAACACCACCAGCAGTAATAAACTAAGAACCACATGTAACCATGGTAACTCAACACCACCAGCAGTAATAAACTAAGAACCTCGTGTAACCATGGTAACTCAACACCACCAGCAGTAATAAACTAAGAACCATGTGTAACCATGGTAACTCAACACCACCAGCAGTAATAAACTAAGAACCACATGTAACCATGGTAACTCAACACCACCAGCAGTAATAAACTAAGAACCACGTGTAACAATGGTAACTCAACACCACCAGCAGTAATAAACTAAGAACCATGTGTAACCATGGTAACTCAACACCACCAGCACTAATAAACTAAGAACCACGTGTAACCATGGTAACTCAACACCACTAGCAGTAATAAACAAAGAACCATGTGTAACCATGGTAACTCAACACCACCAGGAGTAATAAACTAAGAACCATGTGTAACCATGGTAACTCACATTGACTGGATCTTCAGTCTTCTAGAGGAACACAGAACATTACGGTGTTTAAAGCTGGGATTGTGAGAGGTCAGGCAGCCAGGTCAAGCTGGCTGGCAGAAGAGGTGTTAGAAAGGTGAAGGGTGGAGGTGTGTGGGCTAGAGAGGAGAGGGATTACTTTATCCTCTGTCATTTGTTTCTCTCCTGTCGTTAACAGAGAGAACACTAACATACTTAACTCGGCTCTGCTTTCCAGCTGTGTGGAGATAGACACACAGACATACACCCAGGCAGTCACACACACACACACAGATGCACACACAGATGCACGCACACACACACACACACACACACACACACACACACACACACACACACACACACACACACACACACACACACACACACACACACACACACACACACACACACACACACACACACACACACAGGAGCGACACCCTGCTGATCCCTGAAGGAGCTAAATGCCAAGAACATAAACATTCCTCATTCAGCACTACACAAATCACACAGAGAGAGAGAGTGAGAGACCGAGAGAAAGAGAGAGACAGAGAGAGAGAAAGAGAGAGACAGAGACAGAGAGACAGGAAAGGATAGAGACAGAGAGAGAGAGAGAGAGAGAGAGAGAGAGAGAGAGAAATATAGAACAAATATATAAAAAGAGACATGGGAGATGGAGAAGATATTCAGAAGGTTGAAGAGGATGATAAAGGTGCACTATCTCTGGATCCCTCTAACATATCTCTGTAGAGGACAAATGGCTACTTCTAACATATCTCTGTAGAGGACAAATGTCTACTTACTAACATATCTCTGTAGAGGACAAATGGATCATTACTAACATATCTCTGTAGAGGACAAATGTCTACTTACTAACATATCTCTGTAGAGGACAAATGGCTCTACTATCATGTTGTAAATATTCCTGTGGGAAATGTACCTGCTCTACCGTTTCCTTCTAAAACTCCCAACCACATTGAAACACGACCCTCTGTCTTCCCTGTGGAAGCTGTTATTCTGCTTGACTGATTCCTGCTCTACAGCAGTTCTCTACGGTAAAACCACTCAGAGATACACTTCTGTAATGTTACACTTCAGGCCATAACTTTTCTCTCTGTAATTATGTAGTCTACTCACTGTTTCTCTCTCGCTCTCTCTCTCTTTCACTCTCTCTCTCTCTCTCTCTCTCTCCTCTCCTCTCTCAATTCAATTCAATTCAAGGGGCTTTATTGACATGGGAAACATGTGTTAACATTGCCAAAGCAAGTGAGGTAGATAATATACAAAAGTGAAATAAACAATAAAAATTAACAGTAAACATTACACATACAGAAGTTTCAAAACAATAAAGACATTACACATGTCATATTATATATATATATATATATATATACTGTATATACAGTGTTGTAACAATGTACAAATGGTTAAAGTACACAAGGGAAAATAAATAAGCTTAAATATGGGTTGTATTTCTTCACTGGTTGCCCTTTTCTTGTGGCAACAGGTCACAAATCTTGCTGCTGTGATGGCACACTGTGGAATTTCACCCAGTAGATATGGGAGTTTATCAAAAATTGATTTGTTTTCGAATTCTTTGTGGACCTGTGTAATCTGAGGGAAATATGTATCTCTCATAGGGTCATACATTGGGCAGGAGGTTAGGAAGTGCAGCTCAGTTTCCACCTCATTTTGTGGGCAGTGAGCACATAGCCTGTCTTCTCTTGAGAGCCATGTCTGCCTACGGCGGCCTTTCTCAATAGCAAGGCTATGCTCACTAAGTCTGTACATAGTCAAAGCTTTCCTTAAGTTTGGGTCAGTCACAGTGGACAGGTATTCTGCCACTGTGTACTCTCTGTTTAGGGCCAAATAGCATTCTAGTTTGCTTTGTTTTTTTTGTTAATTCTTTCCAATGTGTCAAATAGTTATCTTTTTGTTTTCTTATGATTTGGTTGGGTCTAATTGTGCTGCTGTCCTGGGGCTCTGTGGGTTGTGTTTGTGTTTGTGAACAGAGCCCCAGAACCAGCTTGCTTAGTGGACTCTTCTCCAGGTTCATCTCTCTGTAGGTGATGGCTTTGTTATGGAAGGTTTGGGAATCGCTTCCTTTTAGGTGGTTGTAGAATTTAACAGTTATTTTCTGGATTTTGATAATTAGCGGGTATCGGCCTAATTCTGCTCTGCATGCATTATTTGGTGTTCTACATTGTACACAGAGGATATGTTTGCAGAATTCTGCATGCAGAGTCTCAATTTGGTGTTTGTCCCATTTTGTGAAGTCTTGGTTGGTGAGCGGACCCCAGACCTCACAACCATAAAGTACAATGGGCTCTATGACTGATTCAAGTATTTTTAGCCAGATCCTAATTGGTATGTTGAATTTTATGTTCCTTTTGATGGCATAGAATGCCCTTCTTGCCTGGTCTCTCAGATCGTTGACAGCTTTGTGGAAGTTACCTGTGGCGCTGATGTTTAGGCCAAGGTATGTATCGTTTTTTGTGTGCTCTAGGGCAACAGTGTCTAGATGGAATTTGTATTTGTGGTCCTGGCGACTGGACCTTTTTTGGAACACCATTATTTTGGTCTTACTGAGATTTACTGTCAGGGCCCAGGTTTGACAGAATCTGTGCAGAAGATCTAGGTGCTGCTGTAGGCCCTCCTTGGTTGGTGACAGAAGCACCACATAATCAGCAAACAGCAGACATTTGACTTCGGATTCTAGTAGGGTGAGGCCGGGTGCTGCAGACTCTTCTAGTGCCCGCGCCAATTCGTTGATGGATATGTTGAAGAGGGTGGGGCTTAAGCTGCATCCCTGTCTCACTCCACGACCCGGTGTGAAGAAATGTGTGTGTGTTTTGCCAATTTTAACCGCACACTTGTTGTTTGTGTACATGGATTTTATAATGTCGTATGTTGAGTCGAAGTTCAAATTGAGTCGAAGGCTTTTTGAAATCAACAAAGCATGAGAAGACTTTGCCTTTGTTTTGGTTTGTTGTCAATTAGGATGTGCAGGGTGAATACATGGTCTGTTGTACGGTAATTTGGTAAAAAGCCAATTTGACATTTGCTCAGTACATTGTTTTCATTGAGGAAATGTACGAGTCTGCTGTTAATGATAATGCAGAGGATTTTCCCAAGGTTGCTGTTGATGCATATTCCACAGTAGTTATTGGGGTCAAATTTGTCTCCACTTGTTTGGATTGGGGTGATCAGTCCTTGGTTCCAAATATTGAGGAAGATGCCAGAGCTAAGGATGATAAAGAGTTTTAGTATAACCAATTGGAATTTGTTGTCTGTAATTTTGATCATTTCATTAAGGATACCATCAACACCACAGGCCTTTTTGGGTTGGGTCTCTCTCTCTCTCTCTGTCTATCTCTCTCTCTCTCTCTCTCTCTCTCTCTTGGTGTATCTCTCTTCTCTCTACTTGACAATTTCTCTCTTCCTTTGACTACACACTCAGTCAGTCTCCAACCAAATACACTCTAAGCCACATTAAGGGCTGCTGCTCTGGGGCTGACCCTGTGCCTCTCAGCGTGTGTATGTGTATCTGACGGTGTTGTGAAAGGAATTGCGTATTTCTGTTGTAACCAATGGACAATAAAGTATTGATTGCATTCTACTGTCTCTACTAAGAAAAACCAGCAACCCTCAGACTCCGTTTGAGAATGATGCAGCCGACAGATGCTTGGACCCCTCTGTCAACGAACATTCCAAAGTGTTGAGTTGTTATCACTCTATTGGACAGAGAGAGAGGAAGATGGAGGGAGAGAGACGGGAGAGAGAGAGAGAGTCACAGAGAGACAGAGGGAAAGAGTTGGAGAGAGGAAAACAGAGAGAGAGGGGGAGAGAGAAAGAGTGAGGGAATAAAAGAGTGATGTAGTGGAAGAGAGAGGAAATAGAGAGATGATATGGAGAGATGGAGAGAAGAACAGTATAATAGTATAATAGCATTGCGAGAGCCTTGCTCTACCATCTGAGGACCAAAGAGGGGGGAAAAGAAAGAGAAGTGAAAAAGAGGGAGAGAGAGAAAGAGGGAGAGAGAGAAAGGGGAAGAAAGAGGGAAGACGGGAAGAAAGATAGGAGAGAAAGAGGGAGAGTGAGAAAGGGGAAGAAAGAGGGAAGACGGCAAGAAAGATAGGAGAGAAAGAGGGAGAGAGAGAAAGGAGAAGAAAGAGGGAAGACGGGAAGAAAGATAGGAGAGAAAGAGGGAGAGCGAGAAAGAGGGAGAGAGAGAAAGAGGGAGAGAGAGAAAGAGGGAGAGAGAGAAATAGGGAGAGAGAGAAAGAGAGAGAGAGAGAGAGAGAGAAAGGGGAAGAAAGAGGGAAGACGGGAAGAAAGATACGAGAGAAAGAAGGAGAGAGAGAAAGGAGAAGAAAGAGAGAAGGAGAGAGGGAGAGAGAAAGAAAGAGAGAGGGAGAGAGAAAGAAAGAGAGAGGGAGAGAGAAAGAAAGAGAGCGGGAGAGAGAAAGAGGGAGAGCGAGAAAGAAAGAGAGAAGGAGAGAGAAGAGGGAGAGCGAGAAAGAGGGAGAAAGGGAAGAAAGAGAGAAGGAGAGAGGGAGAGAGAAGAGGGAGAGCGCGAAAGAGGGAGAGCGGGAGAGAGAAGAGGGAGAGCGAGAAAGAGGGAGAGAGGGAGAGAGAAGAGGGAGAGCGAGAAAAAGGGAGAGACAGGGGGAAATAAAAGGTCAACCAGTGGAGCACCAACACCGTTACAATCTAGATTGATCCGGTCGTTTATTGGGTTATTTCACTTGCTTTGGCATTGTAAACATATGTCAACTCTAGGAAGAGAAGAGGTGGAAAAGAGGAGAGGAAGAGGAGGAAAAATGTATTGGAAAAAAGGAGTGGAGAAGAGGAGAGGAAGAGGAGGAAAATTGTAATGGAAAATTGTAATGGAAAAGAGGAGTGGAGGAGGGGGATAAGTAGGAGGAGCAGGAGAAATAGAAGGAGGCAGGGATTAGTGTTGCTAAACTTCACTACGTTGTCCATACTAGGACATGACAAGCGGTTCAGTAGTTCATTTCTGTACTTCTGTCAATTGTGTCTCATGCCGTCTACTGATTGAGAGGATCAAGTCTGTACTGACTCTAGTCTGTCCTGAGGAACCGCTGAACTCACTGAGAGTCTGGCCTGCGTCGTGTTAGCTCCCTTCTAGTACTGACTCTAGTCTGTCCTGAGGAACCACTGAACTCACTGAGAGTCTGGCCTGCGTCGTGTTAGCTCCCCTCTAGTACTGACTCTAGTCTGTCCTGAGGGACCACTGAACTCACTGGCTGTATCATGTTGGCTACCCTCTCGTATTGACTCTAGTCTGTCCTGAGGAACCGCTGAACTCACTGGGAGTCTGGCCTGCGTCGTGTTAGCTCCCCTCTCGTACTGACTCTAGTCTGTCCTGAGGAACCGCTGAACTCACTGGGAGTCTGGCCTGCGTTGTGTTAGCTCCCCTCTCTTGAATTGACTCTAGTCTGTCCTGAGGAACCGCTGAACTCACTGGGAGCCTGGCCTGCGTCGTGTTAGCTCCCCTCTCGTATTGACTCTAGTCTGTCCTGAGGAACAACTGAACTCACTGGGAGTCTGCCCTGCGTCGTGTTAGCTCCCCTCTAGTACTGACTCTAGTCTGTCCTGAGGAACCGCTGAACTCACTGGGAGTCTGGCCCGCGTCGTGTTAGCTCCCCTCTCGTACTGACTCTAGTCTGTCCTGAGGAACAACTGAACTCACTGAGAGCCTGACCTGCGTCGTGTTAGCTCCCCTCTCGTACTGACTCTAGTCTGTCCTGAGGAACAACTGAACTCACTGGGAGTCTGGCCTGCGTCGTGTTAGCTCCCTTCTAGTACTGACTCTAGTCTGTCCTGAGGAACAACTGAACTCACTGGGAGTCTGGCCTGCGTCGTGTTATCTCCCCTCTCGTACTGACTCTAGTCTGTCCTGAGGAACCGCTGAACTCACTGGGACTCTGGCCTGCGTCGTGTTAGCTCCCCTCTCGTACTGACTCTAGTCTGTCCTAAGGAACAACTGAACTCACTGGGAGTCCGGCCTGTGTCGTGTTAGCTCCCCTCTAGTACTGACTCTAGTCTGTCCTGAGGAACAACTGAACTCACTGGGAGTCTGGCCTGCGTCGTGTTAGCTCCCTTCTAGTACTGACTCTAGTCTGTCCTGAGGAACAACTGAACTCACTGAGAGCCTGGCCTGCGTCGTGTTAGCTCCCCTCTCGTAATGACTCTAGTCTGTCCTGAGGAACAACTGAACTCACTGAGAGCCTGGCCTGCGTCGTGTTAGCTCCCTTCTAGTACTGACTCTAGTCTGTCCTGAGGAACAACTGAACTCACTGAGAGCCTGACCTGCGTCGTGTTAGCTCCCTTCTAGTACTGACTCTAGTCTGTCCTGAGGAACAACTGAACTCACTGGCCTGCGTCGTGTTAGCTCCCCGTGCTACACAGGACTTAACACACTTGAATAATACAAGGCATGTAGAAATATTGAAACTTTTCATTACTGTTCACAAAACAATGTCCATACAGCCTTGAAACACTTTACAATGCTAGAAGATAAACCGGTAGCTTCCAGGTTTGTAGGCTAATTTCCTTTGCTAGCTTACAGCGCAAGCTAACATCAAATCATTACCCATAATCGGCCCTCAGCCAATAATGGCATTTTGTTCATTTTTTGCGTTGTTCGTAACTTCTTTTGTAAATAATGTAGCTGTTACCGTCTTCTGTGACCGAAAAGAGCTTCTGAACTTCAGAACTGGGATCGCTCACCTCAAACTGCACAAAGTGTTTTTCTTCAATGAGTCGGAGGCGAGGGATATACTGTTGATACCCGACCAGGCCCTGATCCCTGGAGGCGAGGGATATACTGTTGACACCCGACCAGGCCCTGATACCTGGATGCGAGGGATATACTGTTGACACCCGACCAGGCCCTGATCCCTGGAGGCGAGGGATATACTGTTGACACCCGACCAGGCCCTGATCCCTGGATGCGAGGGATATACTGTTGACACCCGACCAGGCCCTGATCCCTGGAGGCGAGGGATATACTGTTGACACCCGACCAGGCCCTGATCCCTGGATGCGAGGGATATACTGTTGACACCCGACCAGGCCCTGATCCCTGGAGGCGAGGGATATACTGTTGACACCCGACCAGGCCCTGATCCCTGGATGCGAGGGATATACTGTTGACACCCGACCAGGCCCTGATCCCTGGAGGCGAGGGATATACTGTTGACACCCGACCAGGCCCTAATCCCTGGACGCGAGGGATATACTGTTGACACCCGACCAGGCCCTGATCCCTGGATGCGAGGGATATACTGTTGACACCCGACCAGGCCCTGATCCCTGGATGCGAGGGATATACTGTTGACACCCGACCAGGCCTTGATCCCTGGATGCGAGGGATATACTGTTGACACCCGACCAGGCCCTGATCCCTGGACGCGAGGGATATACTGTTGACACCCGACCAGGCCCTGATCCCTGGACGCGAGGGATATACTGTTGACACCCGACCAGGCCCTGGTCCCTGGAGGCGAGGGATATACTGTTGACCCCCGACCAGGCCCTGATCCCTGGACGCGAGGGATATACTGTTGACACCCGACCAGGCCCTGATCCCTGGACGCGAGGGATATACTGTTGACACCCGACCAGGCCCTGATCCCTGGATGCGAGGGATATACTGTTGACACCCGACCAGGCCCTGATCCCTGGATGCGAGGGATATACTGTTGACACCCGACCAGGCCCTGATCCCTGGATGCGAGGGATATACTGTTGACACCCGACCAGGCCCTGATCCCTGGATGCGAGGGATATACTGTTGACACCCGACCAGGCCCTGATCCCTGGAGGCGAGGGATATACTGTTGACACCCGACCAGGCCCTGATCCCTGGACGCGAGGGATATACTGTTGACACCCGACCAGGCCCTGATCCCTGGACGCGAGGGATATACTGTTGACACCCGACCAGGCCCTGATCCCTGGAGGCGAGGGATCTACTGTTGACCCCCGACCAGGCCCTGATCCCTGGATGCGAGGGATCTACTGTTGACACCCGACCAGGCCCTGATCCCTGGAGGCGAGGGATATACTGTTGACACCCGACCAGGCCCTGATCCCTGGACGCGAGGGATATACTGTTGACCCCCGACCAGGCCCTGATCCCTGGAGGCGAGGGATCTACTGTTGACCCCCGACCAGGCCCTGATCCCTGGATGCGAGGGATCTACTGTTGACACCCGACCAGGCCCTGATCCCTGGAGGCGAGGGATATACTGTTGACACCCGACCAGGCCCTGATCCCTGGACGCGAGGGATATACTGTTGACACCCGACCAGGCCCTGATCCCTGGACGCGAGGGATATACTGTTGACACCCGACCAGGCCCTGATCCCTGGACGCGAGGGATATACTGTTGACACCCGACCAGGCCCTGATCCCTGGAGGCGAGGGATCTACTGTTGACACCCGCCCAGGCCCTGATCCCTGGAGGCGAGGGATATACTGTTGACACCCGACCAGGCCCTGATCCCTGGACGCGAGGGATATACTGTTGACACCCGACCAGGCCCTGATCCCTGGACGCGAGGGATATACTGTTGACACCCGACCAGGCCCTGATCCCTGGACGCGAGGGATATACTGTTGACACCCGACCAGGCCCTGATCCCTGGACGCGAGGGATATACTGTTGACCCCCGACCAGGCCCTGATCCCTGGACGCGAGGGATATACTGTTGACACCCGACCAGGCCCTGATCCCTGGACGCGAGGGATATACTGTTGACCCCCGACCAGGCCCTGATCCCTGGATGCGAGGGATATACTGTTGACACCCGACCAGGCCCTGATCCCTGGACGCGAGGGATATACTGTTGACACCCGACCAGGCCCTGATCCCTGGACGCGAGGGATATACTGTTGACACCCGACCAGGCCCTGATCCCTGGATGCGAGGGATATACTGTTGACACCCGACCAGGCCCTGATCCCTGGACGCGAGGGATATACTGTTGACACCCGACCAGGCCCTGATCCCTGGATGCGAAGGATATACTGTTGACACCCGACCAGGCCCTGATCCCTGGACGCGAGGGATATACTGTTGACACCCGACCAGGCCCTGATCCCTGGATGCGAGGGATATACTGTTGACACCCGACCAGGCCCTGATCCCTGGATGCGAAGGATATACTGTTGACACCCGACCAGGCCCTGATCCCTGGACGCGAGGGATATACTGTTGACACCCGACCAGGCCCTGATCCCTGGATGCGAGGGATATACTGTTGACACCCGACCAGGCCCTGATCCCTGGAGGCGAGGGATATACTGTTGACACCCGACCAGGCCCTGATCCCTGGATGCGAGGGATATACTGTTGACACCCGACCAGGCCCTGATCCCTGGAGGCGAGGGATATACTGTTGACACCCGACCAGGCCCTGATCCCTGGATGCGAGGGATATACTGTTGACACCCGACCAGGCCCTGATCCCTGGAGGCGAGGGATATACTGTTGACACCCGACCAGGCCCTAATCCCTGGACGCGAGGGATATACTGTTGACACCCGACCAGGCCCTGATCCCTGGATGCGAGGGATATACTGTTGACACCCGACCAGGCCCTGATCCCTGGATGCGAGGGATATACTGTTGACACCCGACCAGGCCTTGATCCCTGGATGCGAGGGATATACTGTTGACACCCGACCAGGCCCTGATCCCTGGACGCGAGGGATATACTGTTGACACCCGACCAGGCCCTGATCCCTGGACGCGAGGGATATACTGTTGACACCCGACCAGGCCCTGGTCCCTGGAGGCGAGGGATATACTGTTGACCCCCGACCAGGCCCTGATCCCTGGACGCGAGGGATATACTGTTGACACCCGACCAGGCCCTGATCCCTGGACGCGAGGGATATACTGTTGACACCCGACCAGGCCCTGATCCCTGGATGCGAGGGATATACTGTTGACACCCGACCAGGCCCTGATCCCTGGATGCGAGGGATATACTGTTGACACCCGACCAGGCCCTGATCCCTGGATGCGAGGGATATACTGTTGACACCCGACCAGGCCCTGATCCCTGGATGCGAGGGATATACTGTTGACACCCGACCAGGCCCTGATCCCTGGAGGCGAGGGATATACTGTTGACACCCGACCAGGCCCTGATCCCTGGACGCGAGGGATCTACTGTTGACCCCCGACCAGGCCCTGATCCCTGGACGCGAGGGATATACTGTTGACACCCGACCAGGCCCTGATCCCTGGAGGCGAGGGATCTACTGTTGACCCCCGACCAGGCCCTGATCCCTGGATGCGAGGGATCTACTGTTGACACCCGACCAGGCCCTGATCCCTGGAGGCGAGGGATATACTGTTGACACCCGACCAGGCCCTGATCCCTGGACGCGAGGGATATACTGTTGACCCCCGACCAGGCCCTGATCCCTGGAGGCGAGGGATCTACTGTTGACCCCCGACCAGGCCCTGATCCCTGGATGCGAGGGATCTACTGTTGACACCCGACCAGGCCCTGATCCCTGGAGGCGAGGGATATACTGTTGACACCCGACCAGGCCCTGATCCCTGGACGCGAGGGATATACTGTTGACACCCGACCAGGCCCTGATCCCTGGACGCGAGGGATATACTGTTGACACCCGACCAGGCCCTGATCCCTGGACGCGAGGGATATACTGTTGACACCCGACCAGGCCCTGATCCCTGGAGGCGAGGGATCTACTGTTGACACCCGCCCAGGCCCTGATCCCTGGAGGCGAGGGATATACTGTTGACACCCGACCAGGCCCTGATCCCTGGACGCGAGGGATATACTGTTGACACCCGACCAGGCCCTGATCCCTGGACGCGAGGGATATACTGTTGACACCCGACCAGGCCCTGATCCCTGGACGCGAGGGATATACTGTTGACACCCGACCAGGCCCTGATCCCTGGACGCGAGGGATATACTGTTGACCCCCGACCAGGCCCTGATCCCTGGACGCGAGGGATATACTGTTGACACCCGACCAGGCCCTGATCCCTGGACGCGAGGGATATACTGTTGACCCCCGACCAGGCCCTGATCCCTGGATGCGAGGGATATACTGTTGACACCCGACCAGGCCCTGATCCCTGGACGCGAGGGATATACTGTTGACACCCGACCAGGCCCTGATCCCTGGACGCGAGGGATATACTGTTGACACCCGACCAGGCCCTGATCCCTGGATGCGAGGGATATACTGTTGACACCCGACCAGGCCCTGATCCCTGGACGCGAGGGATATACTGTTGACACCCGACCAGGCCCTGATCCCTGGATGCGAAGGATATACTGTTGACACCCGACCAGGCCCTGATCCCTGGACGCGAGGGATATACTGTTGACACCCGACCAGGCCCTGATCCCTGGATGCGAGGGATATACTGTTGACACCCGACCAGGCCCTGATCCCTGGATGCGAAGGATATACTGTTGACACCCGACCAGGCCCTGATCCCTGGACGCGAGGGATATACTGTTGACACCCGACCAGGCCCTGATCCCTGGACGCGAGGGATATACTGTTGACACCCGACCAGGCCCTGATCCCTGGACGCGAGGGATATACTGTTGACACCCGACCAGGCCCTGATCCCTGGATGCGAGGGATATACTGTTGACACCCGACCAGGCCCTGATCCCTGGACGCGAGGGATATACTGTTGACACCCGACCAGGCCCTGATCCCTGGACGCGAGGGATATACTGTTGACACCCGACCAGGCCCTGATCCCTGGGCGCGAGGGATATACTGTTGACACCCGACCAGGCCCTGATCCCTGGATGCGAGGGATATACTGTTGACACCCGACCAGGCCCTGATCCCTGGACGCGAGGGATATACTGTTGACACCCGACCAGGCCCTGATCCCTGGATGCGAGGGATATTCTGTTGTTACCCGACCAGGCCCTGATCCCTGGATGCGAGGGATATACTGTTGACACCGGACCAGGCCCTGATCCCTGGACGCGAGGGATATACTGTTGACACCCGACCAGGCCCTGATCCCTGGACGCGAGGGATATACTGTTGACACCCGACCAGGCCCTGATCCCTGGATGCGAGGGATATACTGTTGACACCCGACCAGGCCCTGATCCCTGGATGCGAGGGATATACTGTTGACACCCGACCAGGCCCTGATACCTGGACGCAAGGGATCTACTGTTGACACCGGACCAGGCCCTGATCCCTGGACGCAAGGGATATACTGTTGACACCGGACCAGGCCCTGATCCCTGGATGCGAAGGATATACTGTTGACACCCGACCAGGCCCTGATCCCTGGATGCGAGGGATATACTGTTGACACCCGACCAGGCCCTGATCCCTGGACGCGAGGGATATACTGTTGACACCGGACCAGGCCCTGATCCCTGGACACGAGGGATATACTGTTGACACCGGACCAGGCCCTGATCCCTGGACGCGAGGGATATACTGTTTACACCCGACCAGGGCCTGATCCCTGGATGCGAGGGATATACTGTTGACACCGGACCAGGCCTTGATCCCTGGATGCGAGGGATATACTGTTGACACCCGACCAGGCCCTGATCCCTGGATGCGAGGGATATACTGTTGACACCCGACCAGGCCTTGATCCCTGGATGCGAGGGATATACTGTTGACACCCGACCAGGCCCTGATCCCTGGACGCGAGAGATATACTGTTGACACCCGACCAGGCCCTGATCCCTGGATGCGAGGGATATACAGTGCCTTGCGAAAGTATTCGGCCCCCTTGAACTTTGCGACCTTTTGCCACATTTCAGGCTTCAAACATAAAGATATAAAACTGTATTTTTTTGTGAAGAATCAACAACAAGTGGGACACAATCATGAAGTGGAACGACATTTATTGGATATTTCAAACTTTTTTAACAAATCAAAAACTGAAAAATTGGGCGTGCAAAATTATTCAGACCCTTTACTTTCAGTGCAGCAAACTCTCTCCAGAAGTTCAGTGAGGATCTCTGAATGATCCAATGTTGACCTAAATGACTAATGATGATAAATACAATCCACCTGTGTGTAATCAAGTCTCCGTATAAATGCACCTGCACTGTGATAGTCTCAGAGGTCCGTTAAAAGCACAGAGAGCATCATGAAGAACAAGGAACACACCAGGCAGGTCCGAGATACTGTTGTGAAGCTTTAAACATCCCAAGGAGCACTGTGCAAGCGATAATATTGAAATGGAAGGAGTATCAGACCACTGCAAATCTACCAAGACCTGGCCGTCCCTCTAAACTTTCAGCTCATACAAGGAGAAGACTGATCAGAGATGCAGCCAAGAGGCCCATGATCACTCTGGATGAACTGCAGAGATCTACAGCTGAGGTGGGAGACTCTGTCCATAGGACAACAATCAGTCGTATATTGCACAAATCTGGCCTTTATGGAAGAGTGGCAAGAAGAAAGCCATTTCTTAAAGATACCCATAAAAAGTGTCGTTTAAAGTTTGCCACAAGCCACCTGGGAGACACACCAAACATGTGGAAGAAGGTGCTCTGGTCAGATGAAACCAAAATTGAACTTTTTGGCAACAATGCAAAACGTTCTGTTTGGCGTAAAAGCAACACAGCTGAACACACCATCCCCACTGTCAAACATGGTGGTGGCAGCATCATGGTTTGGGCCTGCTTTTCTTCAGCAGGGACAGGGAAGATGGTTAAAATTGATGGGAAGATGGATGGAGACAAATATAGGACCATTCTGGAAGAAAACCTGATGGAGTCTGCAAAAGACCTGAGACTGGGACGGAGATTTGTCTTCCAACAAGACAATGATCCAAAACATAAAGCAAAATCTACAATGGAATGGTTCAAAAATAAACATATCCAGGTGTTAGAATGGCCAAGTCAAAGTCCAGACCTGAATCCAATCGAGAATCTGTGGAAAGAACTAAAAACTGCTGTTCACAAATGCTCTCCATCCAACCTCACTGAGCTTGAGCTGTTTTGCGAGGAGGAATGGGAAAAAATTTCAGTCTCTCGATGTGCAAAACTGATAGAGACATACCCCAAGCGACTTACAGCTGTAATCGCAGCAAAAGGTGGCGCTACAAAGTATTAACTTAAGGGGGCTGAATAATTTTGCACGCCCAATTTTTCAGTTTTTGATTTGTTAAAAAAGTTTGAAATATCCAATAAATGTCGTTTCACTTCATGATTGTGTCCCACTTGTTGTTGATTCTTCACAAAAAAATACAGTTTTATATCTTTATGTTTGAAGCCTGAAATGTGGCAAAAGGTCGCAAAGTTCTAGGGGGCCGAATACTTTCGCAAGGCACTGTACTGTTGACACCCGACCAGGGCCTGATCCCTGGATGCGAGGGATATACTGTTTACACCCGACCAGGCCCTGATCCCCTGTAATTCGCTGGTGAAGGAAACTGAGATTTCGAGCAAAAGATCAGGGTGAGGACCCGGCGAAAAGGGGCTAATCTGACCTTCTGTCCTGTTAGCTGCTAACGTTCAATCGCTGGAAAATAAATGGTACAAACTGAAAGCACGTATATCCTACCAAACGAGACATTAAAAAATGTAATATTTTATGCTTCGCCGAGTCGTTAGCGAACGACGACATTAAG
Source organism: Oncorhynchus mykiss (assembly GCF_013265735.2). Lineage (NCBI taxonomy): Eukaryota > Metazoa > Chordata > Actinopteri > Salmoniformes > Salmonidae > Oncorhynchus > Oncorhynchus mykiss. The sequence goes on from NC_048577.1 coordinate 4,926,009, forward strand.
AACATAGAGCTGGCGGGTTAAACACTCTATCGGCAAGACAGAACAGCAGCCTCTGGTAAGACACGGGGCGGGGGCCTATGCATTTATGTAAACAAGAGCTGGTGCACGATATTTAAGGAAGTCTCAAAGTTTTGCTCGCCTGAGGTAGAGTACCTTATGATAAGCTGTAGACCACACTATTTACCCAGAGAGTTTTCATCTGTATTTTTCGTAGCTGTCTACATACCACCACAGTTGGAACTAAATCTGCGCTTAAATTAGCTGTATTCCGCCATAAGCAAACAGGAAAATGCTCATCCAGAGGCGGTGTTCCTAGTGGCCGGTGACTTTATTGCAGGGAACTTAAATCAGTTTTACCGAATTTTATCAACATGTTAAATTTTCAACCATAAGAAAAACATTCTAGACCACCTCTACTCCACACACAGACAAGCGTACAAAGCTCTCCCTCGCCCTCCATTTGGAAAATCTGATCATAACTTTATCCTCCTGATTCCTGCTTACAAGCAAAAAATTAAGCAGGAAGCACCAGTGACTCGGTCTATAAAAAGTGGTCAGATGAAGCAGATGCTAAGCTACAGGACTGTTTTGCTATCACAGACTGGAACATGTTCCGGGATTCTTCCGATCTCATTGAGGAGCACGCCACATCAGTCACTGGCTTTATCAATAAGTGCATTGAGGACGTCGTCAACCACAGTGACTTTACGTACATACCCCAACCAGAATCCATGGATTACAGGCAACACTGAGCTAAAAGGTAGTGTTGCCCCTTTCAAGGAGCGGGACTCTAACCTGAAAGTTTATAAGAAATCCTGCTATGCCCTCCGATGAACCATCAAACAGGCAAAGCATCAATACAGGACTAAGATTGAATCGTACTACACCGGCTCGGACAGTAGTCGGATATGGCAGGGCTTGCAAACTCTTACAGACGACAAAGGAAAGAACAGCTGAGAGCTGCCCAGTGACTCGAGCCTACCAGATGAGCTAAATAACCTCTATGCTCACTTTGAGTCAAGGACCACTGAAACATGCATGAGAGCATCAGCTGTTCCGGATGACTGTGTGATCACGCTCTCAGCAGCCAATGTGAGTAAGACCTTTAACATTCACAAGGCCGCTGGGCCAGACGGATTACCAATACGTGTACTCCGAGCATGCTCTGGCCATCTGGCAAAGGTCTTCACTGACATGTTCAACCTCTCCCTGTCTGAGTCTGTAATATCAACATGTTTCAAGCAGACCACCATAGTCCCTGTGCCAAAGAACAGAAAGGCAACCTGCCTGAATGACTACCGATGCGTAGCACTCACGTCTGTAGCCATAAAATGCTTTGAAAGGCTGGTCATGGCTCACATCAACACCATTATCCCTGAAAATCCTGGACAAAAGGAACACCTATGTGAGAATGATATTCATTGACTACAGCGCAGCGTTCAACACCATAGTGCCTTTAAAGCTCATCACTAAGCTAAGGACCCTGGGAATAAACAGCTCCCTCTGCAACTGGATCCTAGACATCCTGACAGGCCGCTCTCCGGTGGTAAGGGTAGGTAACACCACATCCGCCACGCTGATCCTCAACACGGGGGCCCCTCAGGGGTGCGTGCTCAGTCCCCTCCTGTTAACTCATGACTGCATGGCCAGGCACAACTCCAACATTAAGTTTGCTGATGACACAACAGTGATCGGCATCGACAACGATGAGATCACCAACAACGATGAGACAGCCTATAGGGAGGAGGTCAGAGACCTGACCGTGTGGTGCAAGGACAACAACCTCTCCCTCAACATGATCAAGGCAAAGGAGATGATTGTGGACTACATGAAAAGGAGGACCGCGCACACCCCATTCTCATCGACAGGGCTGTAGTGGAGCAAGTTGAGAGCTTCAAGTTCCTTGGTGTCCACATCAACAACAAACTAACATGGTCCATGCACACCAAGACAGTCTTGAAGAGGGCACGACAAGACCTATTCCTCCCCAGGAGACTGAAAGATTTAGCATGGGTCCTCAGATCCTCAAACGATTTTACAGCTGCACCATCGAGAGCATCCTGACGGGTGGCACCACTGCCTGGAATGGCAACTGCTCGGCCTCTGACCGCAAGGCACTACAGAGGTTAGTGTGTACGGCCCAGTACATTACCGGGGCCAAGCATCCTGCCATCCAGGACCTCTATACCAGGCGATGTCAGAGGAAGGCCCTAAAAATCGTCAAAGACTCCAGCCACCCTAATCATAGACTGTTCTCTCTGCTACCACACGGTAAGCGGTACCGGAGCACCAAGTCTAGGTCCAAGAGGCTTCTAAACAGCTTCTACCCCCAAGCCATAAGAGTCCTGAACATCTAATCAAATGGCTAATTTAGGTATTTTCTTAAAACTGCATCGTTGGTTAAGGGCTTGTCAGTCAGCATTTCACTGTAAGGTCTACTACACCTGTTGTATTCAGCATTTCACTGTAAGGTCTACTACACCTGTTGTATTCAGCATTTCACTGTAAGGTCTACTACACCTGTTGTATTCAGCATTTCACTGTAAGGTCTACTACACCTGTTGTATTCAGCATTTCACTGTAAGGTCTACTACACCTGTTGTATTCAGCATTTCACTGTAAGGTCTACTACACCTGTTGTATTCAGCATTTCACTGTAAGGTCTACTACACCTGTTGTATTCAGCATTTCACTTTAAGGTCTACTACACCTGTTGTATTCAGCATTTCACTGTAAGGTCTACTACACCTGTTGTATTCAGCATTTCACTGTAAGGTCTACTACACCTGCTGTATTCAGCATTTCACTGTAAGGTCTACTACACCTGTTGTATTCAGCATTTCACTGTTAGGTCTACACCTGTTGTATTCAGCATTTCACTGTAAGGTCTACTACACCTGTTGTATTCAGCATTTCACTGTTAGGTCTACACCTGCTGTATTCAGCATTTCACTGTAAGGTCTACTACACCTGTTGTATTCAGCATTTCACTGTAAGGTCTACTACACCTGTTGTATTCAGCATTTCACTGTTAGGTCTACACCTGTTGTATTCAGCATTTCACTGTAAGGTCTACTACACCTGTTGTATTCAGCATTTCACTGTAAGGTCTACTACACCTGTTGTATTCAGCATTTCACTGTAAGGTCTACTACACCTGTTGTATTCATCATTTCACTGTAAGGTCTACTACACCTGTTGTATTCAGCATTTCACTGTAAGGTCTACTACACCTGTTGTATTCAGCATTTCACTGTTAGGTCTACACCTGCTGTATTCAGCATTTCACTGTAAGGTCTACTACACCTGTTGTATTCAGCATTTCACTGTAAGGTCTACTACACCTGTTGTATTCAGCATTTCACTGTAAGGTCTACTACACCTGTTGTATTCAGCATTTCACTGTAAGGTCTACTACACCTGTTGTATTCAGCATTTCACTGTAAGGTCTACTACACCTGTTGTATTCATCATTTCACTGTAAGGTCTACTACACCTGTTGTATTCAGCATTTCACTGTAAGGTCTACTACACCTGTTGTATTCAGCATTTCACTGTAAGGTCTACTACACCTGTTGTATTCAGCATTTCACTGTAAGGTCTACTACACCTGTTGTATTCAGCATTTCACTGTAAGGTCTACTACACCTGTTGTATTCAGCATTTCACTGTAAGGTCTACTACACCTGTTGTATTCAGCATTTCACTGTAAGGTCTACTACACCTGTTGTATTCAGCATTTCACTGTAAGGTCTACTACACCTGTTGTATTCAGCATTTCACTGTAAGGTCTACTACACCTGTTGTATTCAGCATTTCACTGTAAGGTCTACTACACCTGTTGTATTCAGCATTTCACTGTAAGGTCTACTACACCTGTTGTATTCAGCATTTCACTGTAAGGTCTACTACACCTGTTGTATTCAGCATTTCACTGTAAGGTCTACTACACCTGTTGTATTCAGCATTTCACAGTCAGGTCTACTACACCTGCTGTATTCGGCGCATGTGACAAATAACATTCGATTTGATTTGATTCAATACTTTGTGTGTGATAATTTGCTAACCATAACACAAAATATGCTGATTTCAAAGCTGATTATCACCCAAAACTGTATTAATTCACTTCATTAATTGGCTAATTATGTAGCATAGATTTGGTATCATTTTGGTATCGAGTATCGCAATGATATCGGTATTGAAGCCAACAATACAGTATGACGTTCATGTTCATTCAGAATAAGAAGACATTCCAATTGAGCCCATTTAATGCAACTATCAATATTTAATTAACTAGTTTCAATGGGGAAATGTAATTCAAGTGATGGACACACACACTACACACACACACACACACACACACACACACACACACACACACACACACACACACACACACACACACACTGTGAATGATTGATTCCACTAATCTATTTTATAATTCCGTCAGTCATCAGTGAATCCATATTGTTGAGACGATGGCAGCATATGACTCCTTTAATTAAGAATCATTCCCTCTTTACCCACCCACCCACCTCTCTTTCTTTTTCTCCCTCTTCCCTCCATCCTTTTATCTCTCTTTTCAACTCTCTCTCACCACCCTGTTCCCCCTTTCTTTCTCTCTCTCTCTCTCTTTCTCTCTCTCTTTCTCTTTCGCTCTTCCTCCTTTTTTCTCTCTCTGTTCTTCCCTCTATCCGTTTCTTTTCACCTCTCTCTCTCTCTCTCTCTCTCTCCCCCTTTCCCCTTTCCCTATTTCTCTACCTCTTCCCCCTCTCTCTCACCTCCCTTCACCCCTTTTCTCTCTTCCCTCCCTCTCTCCCTCTCTCTCCCTCCTCCCTCTCTCTCCCTCCTCCCTCTCTCTCTCTCCCTCTCCCCTCCCTCTCTCTCCCTCTCCCCTCCCTCTCTCTCCCTCCCTCTCTCTCTCTCTCTCTCTCTCTCCCTCCATCTCTCTCTCCCTCTCTCCCTCCCTCCCTCTCTCTCCCTCTCTCCTTCCCCCTCTCTCCCTCCCTCTCCCTCCCTCTCTCTCTCTCCACATTATAGTTTTCATGTACATGTACTAGTCAGTCAGGGAATAGTGGGGATTAAGTGAAGAGGAGGACAGTTGAACACACTCACTGCTAACTCAAGGATGTCTATCACTGTTCAGACTGCCACAGGAAACCCACATAGACTCATGTTACTCTCTCCTTCTGAAAAGACACAGGATGCGTCACAACTGACACCCTATTCCCCATATAATACCTTTGGACAGGACCCATCTGGTCAAAGTAGTGCACTATGTATGGAATAGAGTGCCATTTGGGACGATATGAGGGTCAGAGTGCTACTGTATCAATGGGTAGCAGGACTATAGCTTTGATCTCAGCTGGCGCTAGGCAACCAGAGAACGTTCCCCATGTGGTTCTTAACCACTTCTCCCCCTCTAAATGGGGATGTAGGTTCTATGCCATATGTGGTGATACATTCCACCTGAAGTAATACTGGAATAGTCCTTGTTCCATGTTTTCAGTTTATGGGGTGACTCATTATTATTGACGGCAAACTGCATAGAAATGCACACACACACACACACACACACACACACACACACACACACACACACACACACACACACACACACACACACACACACACACACACACACACACACACACACACACACACACACACACACACACACACACACACACACACAGAGAGACACAGACTCCGTCAGACACACACACACAGACTCAGAAACACACACACACACACACACACACACACACACACACACACACACACACACACACACACACACACACACACACACACACACACACACACACACACACTGTGAATGATTGATTCCACTAATCTATTTTATAATTCCGTCAGTCATCAGTGAATCCATATTGTTGAGACGATGGCAGCATATGACTCCTTTAATTAAGAATCATTCCCTCTTTACCCACCCACCTCTCTTTCTTTTTCTCCCTCTTCCCTCCATCCTTTTATCTCTCTTTTCAACTCTCTCTCACCACCCTGTTCCCCCTTTCTTTCTCTCTCTCTCTCTCTTTCTCTCTCTCTTTCTCTTTCGCTCTTCCTCCTTTTTTCTCTCTCTGTTCTTCCCTCTATCCGTTTCTTTTCACCTCTCTCTCTCTCTCTCTCTCTCTCCCCCTTTCCCCTTTCCCTATTTCTCTACCTCTTCCCCCTCTCTCTCACCTCCCTTCACCCCTTTTCTCTCTTCCCTCCCTCTCTCCCTCTCTCTCCCTCCTCCCTCTCTCTCCCTCCTCCCTCTCTCTCTCTCCCTCTCCCCTCCCTCTCTCTCCCTCTCCCCTCCCTCTCTCTCCCTCCCTCTCTCTCTCTCTCTCTCTCTCTCCCTCCATCTCTCTCTCCCTCTCTCCCTCCCTCCCTCTCTCTCCCTCTCTCCTTCCCCCTCTCTCCCTCCCTCTCCCTCCCTCTCTCTCTCTCCACATTATAGTTTTCATGTACATGTACTAGTCAGTCAGGGAATAGTGGGGATTAAGTGAAGAGGAGGACAGTTGAACACACTCACTGCTAACTCAAGGATGTCTATCACTGTTCAGACTGCCACAGGAAACCCACATAGACTCATGTTACTCTCTCCTTCTGAAAAGACACAGGATGCGTCACAACTGACACCCTATTCCCCATATAATACCTTTGGACAGGACCCATCTGGTCAAAGTAGTGCACTATGTATGGAATAGAGTGCCATTTGGGACGATATGAGGGTCAGAGTGCTACTGTATCAATGGGTAGCAGGACTATAGCTTTGATCTCAGCTGGCGCTAGGCAACCAGAGAACGTTCCCCATGTGGTTCTTAACCACTTCTCCCCCTCTAAATGGGGATGTAGGTTCTATGCCATATGTGGTGATACATTCCACCTGAAGTAATACTGGAATAGTCCTTGTTCCATGTTTTCAGTTTATGGGGTGACTCATTATTATTGACGGCAAACTGCATAGAAATGCACACACACACACACACACACACACACACACACACACACACACACACACACACACACACACACACACACACACACACACACACACACACACACACACACACACACACACACACACACACACACACAGAGAGACACAGACTCCGTCAGACACACACACACAGACTCAGAAACACACACACACAGATGCACATACACACACACACACACACAGAGGCAGGCGCACGCACACAAACACACTTACACACCCACCACACAATGATGAAGTAGGGAGCTGACCTGGAAATGTGGGGTTATCCAAGGGTTTGGTCATCAGTTGAACTGCTGAATAAACACTGAAGAAGCCCTGTGAACACTGAACACATACAGCTCCAGATGGATGGACTGTGTGTGAGTGTGTGTGTTTGTGTGTGCTTGTGTGTGCGCGTCTGTGAACAGGGTACACATGTGGTTTAAGATGAATGGGGTCTTGTTTCAATGTTGAAACAGAGCAGAGTGGCAGAGCCCAGATAAGAAGCAGTGGATTAATCAGGCCTTAAAGGCTCAAACAACAACACTCTGGGCTCATTAACTACTGTCTGATTCACAACAGAACACACAGCCATGATGTCATAATGCACAGACAGAACACATAGCAACTACTGCAGCTCGGAATACAGGAGAACACACAGCCATGATGTCATAATGCACAGACAGAACACATAGCAACTACTGCAGCTCGGAATACAGGAGAACACACAGCCATGATGTCATAATGCACAGACAGAACACATAGCAACTACTGCAGCTCGGAATACAGGAGAACACACAGCCATGATGTCATAATGCACAGATAGAACACATAGCAACTACTGCAGCTCGGAATACAGGAGAACACACAGCCATGACGTCATAACGCACAGACAGAACACATAGCAACTACTGCAGCTCGGAAAACAGGAGAATAGTAGGGCGGGGTGATGTCACAATGAACAACATCTTGCCTCAAGAGAACCATCACACTGAAGGTCACTGTGGGTGTAAAATATTTTTTGAAAAAAGAGAGTCATTTGAAGATGGAGGGTTTTAAACTAATTTAAGAAGAGAGGATAGAAAGTGGAGGGAAAGTCATGTAGGTGCATTTATTTGGGTGGAGAGGATTTGAAAGGAGAGGACAGAGGATTAAAACTCATTTTGAGAAGAGAGGACAGAGGATTAAAACTCATTTTGAGAAGAGAGGACAAAGGATTAAAACTCATTTTGAGAAGAGAGGACAGAGGATTAAAACTCATTTTGAGAAGAGAGGACAGAGGATTAAAACTCATTTTGAGAAGAGAGGACAGAGGGGTAAAACTCATTTTGAGAAGAGAGGACAGAGGATTAAAACTCATTTTGAGAAGAGAGGACAGAGGATTAAAACTCATTTTGAGAAGAGAGGACAGAGGATTAAAACTCATTTTGAGAAGAGAGGACAGAGGGGTAAAACTCATTTTGAGAAGAGAGGACAGAGGATTAAAACTCATTTTGAGAAGAGAGGACAGAGGATTAAAACTCATTTTGAGAAGAGAGGACAGAGGATTAAAACTCATTTTGAGAAGAGAAGACAGAGGATTAAAACTCATTTTGAGAAGAGAGGACAGAGGATTAAAACTCATTTTGAGAAGAGAGAACAGAGGGGTAAAACTCATTTTGAGAAGAGAGGACAGAGGATTAAAACTCATTTTGAGAAGAGAGGACAGAGGATTAAAACTCATTTTGAGAAGAGAGGACAGAGGATTAAAACTCATTTTGAGAAGAGAGGACAGAGGGGTAAAACTCATTTGGAGAAGAGAGGACAGAGGATTAAAACTAATTTTGAGAAGAGAGGACAGAGGATTAAAACTCATTTTGAGAAGAGAGGACAGAGGGGTAAAACTCATTTTGAGAAGAGAGGACAGAGGGGTAAAACTCATTTGGAGAAGAGAGGACAGAGGATTAAAACTCATTTTGAGAAGAGAAGACAGACGGGTAAAACTCATTTTGAGAAGAGAGGACAGAGGATTAAATATCATCAGCGTTACATTAAGTCTCCTCAGCCTTCAAAACAACCCATTCACCCACCACCATCTATCTGTGTCCAATATAATGGATGTTACACACACTGTTCATTATGCCTTAATGAAACATCCATCACCAATATACAGACAGTTACATGCATTCCAAATGGCACCCTATTCGATAGTGCACTACTTTAGACCAGGAACCATAGTGCTCTGACCGTCATAGTACACTACTTTAGACCAGGAACCATTGGGCTCTGACCGTCATAGTGCACTACTGTAGACCAGGAACCATTGGGCTCTGACCGTCATAGTGCACTACTTTAGACCAGGAACCATAGTGCTCTGACCGTCATAGTACACTACTTTAGACCAGGAACCATGGTGCTCTGACCGTCATAGTGCACTACTTTAGACCAGGAACCATTGGGCTCTGACCGTCATAGTGCACTACTTTAGACCAGGAACCATAGTGCTCTGACCGTCATAGTACACTACTTTAGACCAGGAACCATGGTGCTCTGACCGTCATAGTGCACTACTTTAGACCAGGAACCATTGGGCTCTGACCATCATAGTTCACTACTTACACTACCATTGGGCTCTGATCCTCATATGTGCACTATATAGGGAATAGGGTGCCATTTAGGACGCTACCCTACAATACCTACAATATCTATATTCTACAATACCTACAATATCTATTTCTACAATATCTATATTCTACAATATCTACAATATATATATTCTACAATATCTACAATATCTATATTCTACAACACCTACAATATCTATATTCTACAACACCTACAATATCTATATTCTACAACACCTACAATATCTATATTCTACAACACCTACAATATCTATTTCTACAATATCTATATTCTACAATATCTACAATATCTATATTCTACAACACCTACAATATCTATATTCTACAACACCTACAATATCTATTTCTACAATATCTATATTCTACAATATCTACAATATCTATATTCTACAACACCTACAATATCTATTTCTACAATATCTATATTCTACAATATCTACAATATCTATATTCTACAATATCTACAATATCTATATTCTACAATATCTACAATATCTATATTCTACAACACCTACAATATCTATTTCTACAATATCTATATTCTACAATATCTACAATATCTATATTCTACAATATCTACAATATCTATATTCTACAACACCTACAATATCTATTTCTACAATATCTATATTCTACAATATCTACAATATCTATTTCTACAATATCTATATTCTACAATATCTACAATATCTATATTCTACAACACCTACAATATCTATTTCTACAATATCTATATTCTACAATATCTACAATATCTATATTCTACAATATCTATATTCTACAATATCTACAATATCTATATTCTACAATATCTACAATATCTATGTTCTACAATATCTATATTCTACAATATCTATATTGTACAATATCTATATTCTACAATATCTATATTCTATAATACCTACAATATCTATATTCTACATATCTATTTTCTACAATATCTATGTTCTACAATACCTACAATATCTATATTCTACAATATCTACACATCTATTTTCTACAATATCTATGTTCTACAATACCTATATTCTAAAATATCTATATGCTACATGGGTGGGAAGGGAGAGGAGGAAGGGCGGAGGGTCTGAGTGACCAGTGTTACCGTGGTGATAGAACCTGGTCCTGGATTTTAAGAACACTGGTGGCTGTTCTGTTCCTGAGTCTGATGGGGCTGCAATGTTCCACCCCCACTGTACACACACACACACACACACACACACACACACACACACACACACACAGACAGACAGACAGACAGACAGACAGACAGACAGACAGACAGACAGACAGACAGACAGACAGACAGACAGACAGACAGACAGACAGATAGGCAGACAGACAGACAGACAGACAGACAGACAGACAGACAGACAGACAGACAGACAGAGATTTATGATTTGAGAAAATACGTTCTTTGTTTACACAGTAACTCTTTGATTGACTACTTTCATCATTTAGAAGAGCTGCTCGTGTTTCCAACTGAATCCCTCTGCTTTTAAGTGACTCAGTTCATGTAATGCTACAACTCTGATGTCTAGAATCAGCCCGTAGTATGTAGACATTGTTAATGTCACGAGGGTTTATTTCAGACAGCTGTACATTATTGTCTCTGAGACTGGTGATGCCCGGCTTCCTACCCGGCTAGATCCGTCAGTGACAAACAGGGCTTCTCGCATTTAAAGACACCTGATATGGAGTCAGATTGAAGTACTGTTCGGTTGGAATGCTGTCATTCCTCTGAAGTTTGGAGAGGATTTTGGGTCCATAACGACACTGTCTGTCACTGTTCTAAGGTGTCACCAGTGAGATTGTCACAACGTGTTTTAAGGTGTCACCAGTGAGATTGTCATCACGCGTCACAACGTGCTCTTTGGAAATGCCAAGTTATTTTCTGTCTTTCTTCTTTCCTGGAAAATATTGACGTTGACAAATTGGATTCATGATCTGTCTTGTCTCTTGGTTTCTCCTTGGCAGCACAGTGGTAATAGAGGCGGCTAGCTGCCAACGGCTAGAAAGGACAGACTGCTGAACAACATGGTAATGATGATGATACGAGATGAACTGATCAGAAGTTCAGAGGGTTAAAGCAGAAGGAACATTTCCTTTGGATCTTCTGTACGTTCCCACAGTGTCAATACAACGTCTATTCCACGTCTATTCAACGTCAATACAACGTCTATTCCACATCTATTCAACGTCTATTCCACATCTATTCCACGTCTATTCCACGTCTATTCCACGTCTATTCCATGTCTATTCCACGTCTATTCCACGTCTATACAACGTCTATTATTAGTCTATTCCACGTCTATTCCACGTCTATTCAACGTCTATTCCATGTCCATTCCACGTCTATACAACGTCTATTCCACGTCTATTCACAACGTCTATTCCACGTCTATTCAACGTCTATTCCACGTCTATACAACGTCTATTATTTGTCTATTCCACGTCTATTCAACGTCTATTCCATGTCCATTCCACGTCTATACAACGTCTATTCCACGTCTATTCCACGTCTATTCCACGTCTATACAACGTCTATTATTCGTCTATTCCACGTCTATTCAACGTCTATTCCATGTCTATTCCACGTCTATTCACAACGTCTATTCCACGTCTATTCAACGTCTATTCCACGTCTATTCCACGTCTATTCCATGTCTATACAACGTCTATTCCACGTCTATTCACAACGTCTATTCCACGTCTATTCCACATCTATTCAACGTCTATTCCATGTCCATTCCACGTCTATACAACGTCTATTCCACGTCTATTCACAACGTCTATTCCACGTCTATTCCACGTCTATTCACAACGTCTATTCCACGTCTATTCCACATCTATTCCACGTCTATTCACAACGTCTATTCCACGTCTATTCCACGTCTATTCCACGTCTATTCAACGTCTATTCCACGTCTATTCCACGTCTATTCAACGTCTATTCAACGTCTATTCAACGTCTATTCCACGTCTATTCCACGTCTAATCAACGTCTATTCAACGTCTATTCCACGTCTATTCCACGTCTATTCCACGTCTATTCCACGTCTATTCCACGTCTATTCAACGTCTATTCAACGTCTATTCCACGTCTATTCCACGTCTATTCACAACGTCTATTCCACGTCTATTCCACGTCTATTCACAACGTCTATTCCACGTCTTTTCCACGTCTATTCCACGTCTATTCCACGTCTATTCAACGTCTATTCCACGTCTATTCCACGTCTATTCCACGTCTATTCAACGTCTATTCCACGTCTATTCCACGTCTATTCAACGTCTATTCCACGTCTATTCCACGTCTAATCAACGTCTATTCAACGTCTATTCCACGTCTATTTCACGTCTATTCCACGTCTATTCCACATCTATTCCACGTCTATTCAACGTCTATTCAACGTCTATTCCACGTCTATACAACATCTATTCCACGTCTATTCCACGTCGGCTCAAAGTCGTTGAAATGACGCGGAAGCGACGCTGAATCAGCCAGTGTGTAATAAAGTCCTGCTCGTCTTCCTCTTCAGGTGAAGTCAACCGCTGACACATGGAAAGAATGAAGCAGGTTTCCATTCCACCACATTGAGATCATTATAACAACATTGTAATGAGGACCTCAGAGGAAACAATCAATCAATCAATGGCGAATGGTTGGTGAAACAATTGTGTAGAATTGTACGTATGTGTACATATAAACAACTGATTGGTGTTCAAGCCTTTGTTTAAACCACCTGATGACAGAGGTTGTGTTCCAAATTGAACCCTCTTCACTGTAGCCCATAGGGCTCTGTGTCAGAAGTAGTGCACTATATAGGAAATAGGGCTCTGTGTCAGAAGTAGTGCATTATATAGGGAATAGGGTTCTGTGCCAAAAGTAGTGCACTATATAGGGAATAGGGTTCTGTGCCAAAAGTAGTGCACTATATAGGGAATAGGGTTCTAGTCAAAAGTAGTGTACTATATAGGGAATAGGGCTCTGTGTCAAAAGTAGTGCACTAGATAGAGAATAAGGTGACCTTCAGGAAGCAGAAAGAGAGAACAGTCTTGATGGTCAGTTGGTCATCTCTTTTAATCATTAGAATCATTAGAATCATGTCGACTTCTAACGGAACACAGAACAACATATTTATTCCTGTTCTTCTCTGTTTTAGAACTTGGTATGTACATTCTACACATCATGGAGATATCACGTCATGAGTAGGCTAGAGACAGGAGTTTACCCTGCCCATGGGACCTACCCAGGGCCCGTATTCTCAATATGTCTAAGAATAGGAGCAGGAGCGCTGATCTAGAATCAGGTTTGCCTTTCAGAACATAACAAATAAGATTACATGGACGACCTGATCCTAGATCAGCATTCATACTCTTAAACCTTTATTTAACTAGGCAAGACAGTTAAGAACATATTTGTATTTACAATGACGGCCTGCCCCGGACGACGCTGAGCCAATTGTGCACTGTGGGACTCTGTGGGACTCCCAATCACAGCCGGTTGTGATACAGCCTGGATTCGAACAAGGGTGTCTGTAGTGATGCGTCTGGCACTGTAGCTACAGTGCCTTAGACCACTGCGCCACTCAGGAGACGCTTTGTGAATACAGGCCCAGGCCTCTAGCAGAGTCGTTCCTGGTTAGTTAACGTAGTCAGGAAATCCTCTGGGCGCTACTCATGATGACGACGCCCTCGACCTCACACACTGTACGTGGGATCAGTGAGGACAGATCAGCCTATTGGGTATTAGCCCATTGCGTCATCAAGCTCTGATTAGTCTGAGAAACGCTGGGGTAGATCACAAGCATAGGAGTTTCTCCAGGACCTACGATCCAGAGGTTTTCCTGCACGGTGAGGTCACAGAATAAAACATCCACAGAAATAGAAAACCTTGTATCTTCACCATCTACATGTACAGACATTGTACTATCTCCATTAGTCCGTAGCGCTAGTCCACAACCATACAGGCATTGTAATATCTCCATTAGTCCGTAGCGCTAGTCCACAACCATACAGACATTGTAATATCTCCATTAGTCCGTAGCGCTAGTCCACAACCATACAGGCATTGTAATATCTCCATTAGTCCGTAGCGCTAGTCCACAACCATACAGGCATTGTAATATCTCCATTAGTCCGTAGCGCTAGTCCACAACCATACAGGCATTGTAATATCTCCATTAGTCCGTAGCGCTAGTCCACAACCATACAGGCATTGTAATATCTCCATTAGTCCGTAGCGCTAGTCCACAACCATACAGACATTGTAATATCTCCATTAGTCCGTAGCGCTAGTCCACAACCATACAGACATTGTAATATCTCCATTAGTCTGTAGCGCTAGTCCACAACCATACAGACATTGTAATATCTCCATTAGTCCGTAGCGCTAGTCCACAACCATACAGACATTGTAATATCTCCATTAGTCCGTAGCGCTAGTCCACAACCATACAGACATTGTAATATCTCCATTAGTCCGTAGCGCTAGTCCACAACCATACAGACATTGTAATATCTCCATTAGTCCGTAGCGCTAGTCCACAACCATACAGACATTGTAATATCTCCATTAGTCCGTAGCGCTAGTCCACAACCATACAGGCATTGTAATATCTCCATTAGTCCGTAGCGCTAGTCCACAACCATACAGACATTGTAATATCTCCATTAGTCCGTAGCGCTAGTCTACAACCATACAGACATTGTAATATCTCCATTAGTCCGTAGCGCTAGTCCACAACCATACAGACATTGTAATATCTCCATTAGTCCGTAGCGCTAGTCCACAACCATACAGACATTGTAATATCTCCATTAGTCCGTAGCGCTAGTCCACAACCATACAGACATTGTAATATCTCCATTAGTCCGTAGCGCTAGACTACAACCATACAGACATTGTAATATCTCCATTAGTCCGTAGTGCTAGTCCACAACCATACAGACATTGTAATACCTCCATTAGTCCGTAGCGCTAGTCCACAACCATACAGACATTGTAATATCTCCATTAGTCCGTAGCGCTAGTCCACAACCATACAGACATTGTAATATCTCCATTAGTCCGTAGCGCTAGTCCACAACCATACAGACATTGTAATATCTCCATTAGTCCGTAGCGCTAGTCCACAACCATACAGACATTGTAATATCTCCATTAGTCCGTAGCGCTAGTCCACAACCATACAGACATTGTAATATCTCCATTATTCTGTAGCGCTAGTCCACAACCATACAGGCATTCTGAAAGAATATGTTGGGTCAACGAAAAGAGGAAGAGGGGAAAGGGGGGAGGGGTGCATGGATGGAGGAGGGGGGGGTACCCCATATCTTATAGTCCCCCTGTCTGTGAGTCTGTCTGTTTCTCTGTCTGTGAGTCTGTCTGTTTCTCTGTCTGTGAGTCTGTCTGTTTCTCTGTCTGTTTCTCTGTCTGTGAGTCTGTCTGTTTCTATGTCTGTGAGTCTGTCTGTGAGTCTGTCTGTTTCTCTGTCTGTGAGTCTGTCTGTTTCTCTGTCTGTGAGTCTGTCTGTTTCTCTGTCTGTGAGTCTGTCTGTTTCTCTGTCTGTGAGTCTGTCTGTTTCTCTGTCTGTGAGTCTGTCTGTTTCTCTGTCTGTGAGTCTGTCTGTTTCTCTGTCTGTCCACTCAAATGGGGCCAACAGTTCATGGAGAAACTCAATATTCACTCCAAAACAAATTACACCCAAACAAACTACCCATAATCCTCTCAGAGAGACAGTGGGAGGTCCAGTCCTCCACAGTCCCATAATCCTTGGGGGTTCCAGAAATGTCTGTCTGAATGCCAGACAGACCTGGCAACAATCTGGAATGTCCCGTTGTTCCACAGCTGAGTCTGTTCTCTGGGGTGTTCTGATCTGGTCCTGTCCTGGGCTGAGAGGGCAGAGATAGAACGCTCTGGCAGGAACGTGTGTGTGTGTGTCTCTCTGTGTGTGTGTACCTCTCTGTGTGTGCGTGTGTGCGTGTGTAAATCTTTGTAAATCTGTGTAAATGTCACTTATTTTGACACGGATTAGATCTATAATATGAATGGTTTAGTTATGCAAGCTGTTATCAACAAGACGTCTCCATGGGTGTTTTGGTAGGAACGTGCTGAACTAAACTAAACTGTGCAAGCCAACAGTGAAGTACGGTGGCTGCTGAGGGTCATACAGAACCACAGCGCTGAGCTTTCATATGGCACCCTATGCACTATACAGGGCTCTGGTCTAAAGTAGTGCACTATGTAGGGAATAGGGCTCTGGTCAAAAGTAGTGCACTATATAGGGAATATGGCTCTGGTCTAAAGTAGTGCACTATATAGGGAATAGGGCTCTGGTCTAAAGTAGTGCACTATATAGGGAATAGGGCTCTGGTCTAAAGTAGTGTACTATATACAATAGGGTTCTGGTATAAAGTAGTGCACTATATAGGGAATAGTGCTCTGGTCTAAAGTAGTGTACTATATACAATAGGGTTCTGGTCTAAAGTAGTGTACTATATACAATAGGGTTCTGGTCTAAAGTAGTGTACTATATACAATAGGGTTCTGGTCTAAAGTAGTGTACTATATACAATAGGGTTCTGGTCTAAAGTAGTGCACTATATAGGGAATAGTGCTCCGTTTGGGCCACACTCACAAAGACATAGAGGACAAGTGAAGCTCTCAGTAGCAGTAGAGAACAGGGACACACGGTGTGGACTTCCTCACATGAATTTGAAAATGTTGGGTAATTACCTCCAGCCAATGTGAAGCTACACCAATCCTACGCTTTAAATGATTGACGGGGGTGCTAGTGCACTTCTAGAAAAGGGAAGGAGAACCCGGAGCACAGCCAGGGAGTTGTTGAGCGAGGGTAGCGTTTGGTTAGCGGTCGTACACATGGACACAGCTAGCAGGCCTGCTAGCTTCCCTTTAGCAGTAGTCCTTGTCAACCTGAACACAGCTAGCAGGCCTGCTAGCTTCCCTTTAGCAGTAGTCCTTGTCAACCTGAACACAGCTAGCAGGCCTGCTAGTTTCCCTTCAGCAGTAGTCCTTGTCAACCTGAACACAGCTAGCAGGCCTGCTAGTTTCCCTTCAGCAGTAGTCCTTGTCAACCTGAACACAGCTAGCAGGCCTGCTAGCTTCCCTTTAGCAGTAGTCCTTGTCAACCTGAACACAGCTAGCAGGCCTGCTAGTCTCCCTTCAGCAGTAGTACTTGTCAACCTGAACACAGCTAGCAGGTCTGCTAGTTTCCCTTCAGCAGTAGTCCTTGTCAACCTGAACACAGTGGGGAATGTGGTCAATCCCGTGGGGTCAAAATATGGTCACAGAAAAATAAACAGTAAAATGTTTCATATTTTCAGACCATCAAGTCTTCTGGACCTGCAATCAACCAATCAATCAATCAACCAACCAATCAACCAATTAATCAATCAATCAATCAACCAACCAATCAACCAATCAATCAATCAATCAACCAACCAACCAATCAATCAATCAATCAATCCATAGGATCTGGACCTGCAGTGCATTAACGGTCCCGTCCAGTGTTGTCTCTTTCTACACCAGAACACTTTAGCAATCTATCAATCAACCAATCAATCAATAGGCCGGGGATGGTCTTCCCCCGTTGGTCAGAAGTTGCTTTCGGCGCCCTCCTCTGGGCGTGTATAACTCTGAGCCCTCTCCTCCAGACAAATGTCCTCCATCAGAGTGCTGCAGTTGTTAGTGCCACCATGTGGTGTGGAGGGACACTGCCGGGAGGTTTGAGTCTTTGTTTTATCCGTCCTGTTGTGGCAGGACCCCACCAATCTACTGCTCTCATTGGGGGTGATGGAGGTTGAGGCAGGGTTAGGATCTGGGTCGTAGTCGGGGTTGGGGGTCAACTGTGAGTCTTTAGGGTCGCTGCCGTTGTCTTGGACACCGGCCAGGTTGCCGGTGACGATGCTGCCGCTCTTGACGTGAGGTGCGTGGCTGTATGTATGACGGTACTCTTCCTCGATGTCTTTACCCAGCTTCCACCTCTTCCACTTTTTCAACATCTCAGACTGGACCTGGAGAGAGACAAACAGATTGAGGGAGAGAGAAGGAGAGAGGAGGGAGGAAAAAAGAGAGAGTGAGAGCGAGAGAAAGAGAGAGAGAGACAGAAAGAGAGAGAGAGAGAGAGAGAAGCAGATGAAGACAGATAATGATAAGATTCTATAAGAGGTTGGAGAGAAGAGAGAGAGGGGGAGAGGGAGAGAGGAGTGAGAGGAAAAAGGGCATTCAGACTCACCTCTTTGTTGACGAAACAATACAAGATGGCCACCAGTAGTCCCTGTAGAGAGGGAGAGGTTAAGAACACCGTATCACCACGGTAACACACCGTAACACCACATTAGTTTAGTTTATTAGGATTCCCTTTAGCTACTGCACATGTCTCAGCTACTCTTCCTGGGGTCTATATAAAAGACGGTAAAAGCAGTGGGAGAACAAGTATCCAACTGTCATACTTGGGTAAAAGATACCTTAATAGAAAATGACTCAAGTAAAAGTGAAAGTCACCCAGTAAAATACTACTTGAGTAAAAATAAAAAAGTATTTGGTTTTAAATACACTTAAGTATCAAAAGTAAATGTAATTGCTAAATTATACTTACATATCAAAAGTAAAAGTATAAATCATTTCAAATTCCTTATATTTAGCAAACCAAATGACATGATTTTCTTGTTTTTTTTATTATTTACTTTTGTAAATTTGGGTGCCAGCGGAAATGTATGAAGTAAAAGTTGTCAAAAATATGAATAGTAAAGTAGAGATACGAAAAAAACTACTTAGTACTTTAAAGTACTTTAAAGTATTTTTACTTTAGTACTTTACACCAGTAATTCATAGACAAGAACAAGATAAGATGGTACATGAAATACTATATATATATATATATATATATATATGTATATACGTATATATGTATATATGTACTATATAATACTATTTTTTATATATATATATATATATATATATATATATATATATATATATACTATATAATACTATTTGTTTTTATACATATAGGAAAGACACCAAGAGACAACAAAAATAATATTTACACACTATTCATATGTACATGTTCATATTCACATTACAGTCTATTACTACCCTATTTCGACTCTATGACAGCGTTACACCTTGTCACCATGGTGACACAACATAACACCACATTACAGTCTTATTACTACCCTATTTCACCTCTATGACAGCGTTACACCTTATCACCATGGTGACACAACATACCACCACATTACAGTCTTATTACTACCCTATTTCACCTCTATGACAGCGTTACACCTTATCACCATGGTGACACAACATAACACCACATTACAGTCTTAATAATATAATGCCCTGTGGGACCTGGCCAAAAATAGTGCACTATATAGGGAAGAGGGTGCCGTATGGGACATATCCGATGATGCCCATACAGGAAGCGATGTAAGTTTGATCTCCTGACCTGGAAGGAGTTGAAGAGGAGGTCGTAGAAGAGGCGGATGAGACGCATCTTGGAACCTTTGGGGACGGACTCATCGATGACTAAGGTGAAGAGGATGGCGTGAATACCCAGCAGAGGGATGAGGGTCAGAGTGGATTTAGCCAGCCTGAGAGAGAGAGAGAGAGAGAGAGAGAGAGAGAGAGAGGGGGGGGGGGGGAGTATGAGGGAGAGAGAAGGGGGGAGAGAGTACGAGGGAGAGAGAAGGGGGAGAGAGTATGAGGGAGAGAGAAGGTGAGGGAGAGAGGGAGAGGAAGAGAAAGGGGAGGAGGGCGACAGAATGAAAAGGGGGAGGAGAAGGAGAGAGACGGAGAGGGAGAGCGATAGAGAGTTATCATATTGAAAGGAGGAGGCAGAAGGGGCGAGAGGAAAAGTTGGGGTCATAAAAGGAGGATGTTACAGAGACCAACCACACAATAGACACACAACTCCGTTAATATATTAAGTACATGACTTTAGAAGGGAAGATGGGATGGAGGGATTTGAAGAGCTCAACCACCTGAACTTGTAATCTGTGTATCTCATCTGATGGGCCTTGAGCTTCGACATCAGGATCTTTATAATCCGGATGAAGATAAAGAAATTCATCTGAGAAAGAGAATGAGAAAAAGACAAAAGGAGAAAGAAATTAAGCCTAAATATTAGCAGAGCCAACTGTCTGTCTGTCTGTCTAACCTGTCTGTCTGTCTGTCTGTCTGTCTGTCTGTCTGTCTGTCTGTCTGTCTGTCTGTCTGATGTAAAATAACCTTTTTAAACATTAAGACTTGATCACTGAATGGACATAATACAAAATTATATCTAATAAATAGTAACAATTTTGGAATTTATAATTTATATTTTTTTTTAAAGAAAAATGAAGACTTGTGATTTATGCAATATTCTAGTTACTGGACTTAATATATCAGTGCTTGTGCATCATAATACCTGTTGAAGTATTCTAGAAGCTGATGCAGATAGTTAATAAGTCATTTTAATACATCATAATAACTGTTGAAGTATTCTAGAAGCTGATGCAGATAGTTAATAAGTAATTTTAATACATCATAATACCTGTTGAAGTATTCTAGAAGCTGATGCAGATAGTTAATAAGTCATTTTAATAGTTCATAATACCTCATGTTGAAGTATTCTAGAGATCAATGGATAGAGTGGAAGAGAGTGAGAGAGAAGGAGAGAGAGGGGGGGAGAGGGAGAGAGAGAGAGGGGAGGGGGGGAGAGAGAGAGAGCGAGAGAGAGAAGGGGAAAGAGAGCGAGAGAGAGAGAGAGAGAGAGCAAGAGAGAGAGAGGGGGGGAGGGGGGGAGAGAGAGAGAGGGGAGGGGGGGAGAGAAAGGGGGGGGGAAGAGGGGAGAGAGAGAGAGAGAGAGAGAGAGAGAGAGAGATAGAGGGAGAGAGAGAATAAACTCACCAGGTAAGCTAACAGGATGGGAGAACGTATAATCCACCAGTAACCCATGTTGATGTTCCTCTCCCAGCACCTAAACAACATCATCATCATCATCAACATCAACATCATCACTACCACCATCATCATCATCATTATCATCACCATCATCATTATCATCATCACCATCATCATCACCATCACCACCATCATCATCACCACCATCATCATCATCATCATCACCATCATTTTCATCAACATCACCACCACCACCATCATCATCACCATCCTCATCATCAACACCATCATCACCATCTTCATCATCATTATCAGCATCAACGTTCCCAGGTTCGCAGGAGACTGCATCCACTGTAAAGGCTCCATATGTCGGCTCAATCGACTGCATCCACTGTAAAGGCTCCATATGTCGGCTCAATCGACTGCATCCACTGTAAAGGCTCCATATGTCGGCTCAATCGACTGCATCCACTGTAAAGGCTCCATATGTCGGCTCAATCGACTGCATCCACTGTAAAGGCTCCATATGTCGGCTCAATAGACTGCATCCACTGTAAAGGCTCCATATGTCGGCTCAATCGGCTGCATCCACTGTAAAGGCTCCATATGTCGGCTCAATCGACTGCATCCACTGTAAAGGCTCCATATGTCGGCTCAATCGACTGCATCCACTGTAAAGGCTCCATATGTCGGCTCAATCGACTGCATCCACTGTAATGGCTCCATATGTCGGCTCAATCGACTGCATCCACTGTAGAGGCTCCATATGTCGGCTCAATCGACTGCATCCACTGTAAAGGCTCCATATGTCGGCTCAATCGACTGCATCCACTGTAAAGGCTCCATATGTCGGCTCAATCGACTGCATCCACAGTAAAGGCTCCATATGTCGGCTCAATCGACTGCATCCACTGTAAAGGCTCCATATGTCGGCTCAATCGACTGCATCCACAGTAAAGGCTCCTTATGTCGGCTCAATCGACTGCATCCACAGTAAAGGCTCCATATGTCGGCTCAATCGACTGCATCCACTGTAAAGGCTCCATATGTCGGCTCAATCGACTGCATCCACTGTAAAGGCTCCATATGTCGGCTCAATCGACTGCATCCACTGTAGAGGCTCCATATGTCGGCTCAATCGACTGCATCCACAGTAAAGGCTCCATATGTCGGCTCAATCGACTGCATCCACTGTAAAGGCTCCATATGTCGGCTCAATCGACTGCATCCACTGTAAAGGCTCCATATGTCGGCTCAATCGACTGCATCCACTGTAAAGGCTCCATATGTCGGCTCAATCGACTGCATCCACTGTAAAGGCTCCATATGTCGGCTCAATCGACTGCATCCACTGTAAAGGCTCCATATGTCGGCTCAATCGACTGCATCCACAGTAAAGGCTCCATATGTCGGCTCAATCGACTGCATCCACAGTAAAGGCTCCATATGTCGGCTCAATCGACTGCATCCACTGTAAAGGCTCCATATGTCGGCTCAATCGGCTGCATCCACTGTAAAGGCTCCATATGTCGGCTCAATCGGCTGCATCCACTGTAAAGGCTCCATATGTCGGCTCAATCGACTGCATCCACTGTAAAGGCTCCATATGTCGGCTCAATCGACTGCATCCACTGTAAAGGCTCCATATGTCGGCTCAATCGACTGCATCCACTGTAAAGGCTCCATATGTCGGCTCAATCGGCTGCATCCACTGTAAAGGCTCCATATGTCGGCTCAATCGACTGCATCCACTGTAAAGGCTCCATATGTCGGCTCAATCGACTGCATCCACTGTAAAGGCTCCATATGTCGGCTCAATCGGAAAATACCTTTAAATGTCAAGAGCTCTATGATGTGGATCCACCTCTGATCTGATTATATCCCAGCCTAAATCCACATACTCTGCATATGTCATGTTTTCCAAGTAGTGAGCTACAGAGAATGTGTGGTCTAACTCTAAGGAGTGAGAGAGAGAACAGTCTAAGGAGAGAGAGAGGGAACAGTCTAAGGAGAGAGAGGGAACAGTCTAAGGAGAGAGAGGGAACAGTCTAAGGAGAGAGAGGGAACAGTCTAAGGAGAGAGAGGGAACAGTCTAAGGAGTGAGAGAGGGAACAGTCTAAGGAGAGAGAGAGGGAACAGTCTAAGGAGAGAGAGGGAACAGTCTAAGGAGAGAGAGGGAACAGTCTAAGGAGAGAGAGGGAACAGTCTAAGGAGAGAGAGAGGGAACAGTCTAAGGAGAGAGAGGGAACAGTCTAAGGAGAGAGAGGGGGAACAGTTCAAGGTGAGAGGGGGAACAGTCTAAGGAGAGAGAGGGAACAGTCTAAGGAGAGAGAGGGGGAACAGTCTAAGGAGAGAGGGGGAACAGTCTAAGGAGAGAGGGAACAGTCTAAGGAGAGAGAACAGTCTAAGGAGAGAGGGGGAACAGTCTCAACTCATAATGGGTTTTAATCAACATTAGCATATCTAGCCTCATAAAACATATACATTTGAAAAAAATATATATATTTTAAATAGAGCTCTGAAAACTCTTAGTCGTAGAAGAGTGATCATTTACCTCACAGATTTTAACTGATCATATTTGGGTAATTCCACAGTAACGGAATGACACTGAGACTCAGATTTTTCACTCTAAAATGTATACTAAACAAAAAGCATTTATTTCATAGTTTAACAAACCACACAACTCTATGCACAAGCACTACTTTTAACAATTTACACTGAACATTTTACAAAAACACATTTACAGGAGGAACTGCGCAGATGTTTTTCCAGGAAATGTTTACATTTTGTATTTACTATATACATTTGTTCAAAGTAGAGACTTGTATTGGTTTACTAAGAAAAATATGTGTCTCAGCATCATTCCATTACCATGGAAACGACACATTTAATAAATCATATTTATTCACTCACTCTTCATTCTCGTACAGGTATTTGACTATCACCCACGGCAACACGAATATCAGAGGAGCACCTGATGAGAAGGAGAAAAGAGAGAGGGAGGATCACCAATCACACACATCTAAACACACACACACACACACACGCACACACACGCACTCACATGCACACACACACACGCACACGCACACACGCACTCACACGCACACACACGCACACACACCCTCCTCACCCCAGCCGATAAACAGGTAGATGCAGAAGTAGTTCCTCTCAGTGAACACGGTGACGACCAGGAGGCTGTGCAGGTAGATGCCTTCCACCAGCAGCCAATAGTTGTTGGCGATGACGCTGTACTGCATCATCACCATGGCGATACGGCACCCGGCAACCGTCTACGAGAGAGACAGGAAGAAGTCCATATATAAAGACGGTGCTATGCAGAGACACACACACACACACATTTGGGTAACACACACACACACACACACACACATTTGGGTAACACACACACA
>NC_048577.1:4955938-4963438 GCF_013265735.2 Oncorhynchus mykiss
AACACACTGATATAACACAGCTATAACACACCAATATAACACAGCTATAACACACTGATATCACACAGCTACAACACAACGATATAACACACCGATATAACACACTGATATAACACAGCGACAACACACCGATATAACACAGCTACAACACATTGATATAGCACAGCTACAAGACACTGATATTACACAGCTACAACACACTGATATAACACACTGATATAACACAGCTACAATACACTGATATAACACAGCTACAACACATTGATATAACACAGCTACAACACACTGATATAACGAAGCTACAACACACTGATATAGCACAGCTACAAGACACTGATATTACACACCGATATAACACAGCTACAACACACCCATATGACACACCCATATAACACAGCTATAACACACCGATATAACACACCAATATAACACAGCTATAACACACTGATATAACACCAATATAACACAGCTATAACACACTGATATAACACAGATACAACACACTGATATAACACAGCTACAACACACTGATATAACACAGCTACAACACACCGATAGAACACAGCGACAACACAACAATATAACACAGCGACAACACACCGATATAACACAGCTATAACACACTGATATAACACAGCTACAACACACTGATATAACACAGCGACAACACACCAATATAACACAGCGACAACATACCGATATAACACCCATATAAACACTGATATAACACAGCTACAACACACTGATATAACACAGCGACAACACACCAATATAACACAGCGACAACATACCGATATAACACAGCTATAACACACCGATAGAACACACCCATATAACACAGCTATAACACACTGATATAACACAGCTACAACACATTGATATAAAACACTGTTATAACACACTAATATAACACAGCTACAACACACTGATATAACACAGCGACAACACACCAATATAACACAGCGACAACATACCAATATAACACAGCTATAACACACCGATAGAACACACCCATATAACACAGCTATAACACACTGATATAACACAGCTACAACACATTGATATAAAACACTGTTATAACACACTAATATAACACAGCGACAACACACCAATATAACACAGTGACAACATACCGATATAACACCCATATAAACACTGATATAACACAGCTACAACACACTGATATAACACAGCGACAACACACCAATATAACACAGCGACAACATACCGATATAACACAGCTATAACACACCGATAGAACACACCCATATAACACAGCTATAACACACTGATATAACACAGCTACAACACATTGATATAAAACACTGTTATAACACACTAATATAACACAGCTACAACACACTGATATAACACAGCGACAACACACCAATATAACACAGCGACAACACACCGATATAACACAGCTATAACACACCGATAGAACACAGCTATAACACACTGATATACTACAGCGACAACACACCCATATAACACAGCTATAACACACTGATATAACACAGCTACACCACATTGATATAAAACACTGTTATAACACACTAATATAACACAGCGACAACACACCAATATAACACAGCGACAACACACCGATATAACACAGCTATAACACACCGATAGAACACAGCTATAACACACTGATATACTACAGCGACAACACATCGATATAACACAGCTACAACACATTGATATAACACACCCATATAACACAGCTACAACACATTGATATAAAACACTGTTATAACACACTAATATAACACAGCTACAAGACACTGATATTACACAGCTACAACACACTGATATAACGCACTGATATAGCACAGCTACAACACACTGATATAGCACAGCTACAACACACTGATATAACACAGCTACAACACACTGACATAGCACAGCTACAACACACTGATATAACACAGCTATAACACACCAATATAACACAGCTACAACACATTGATATAGCACAGCTACAAGACACTGATATTACACAGCTACAACACACTGATATAACACACTGATATAACACAGCTACAACACATTGATATAACACAGCTACAACACACTGATATAACACAGCTACAACACACTGATATAACGCAGCTAAAACACACTGATATAACACAACGACAACACACCAATATAACACAGCGACAACACACCGACATAACACAGCTATAACACACTGATATAACACAGCTACAACACACTGATATAACACAGCGACAACACACCAATATAACACAGCGACAACATACCGATATAACACCCATATAACACACTGATATAACACAGCTACAGCACACTGATATAACACACCAATATAACACACCGATATAACACACTGATATAACACACCAATTTAACACAGCTATAACACAGCGATATAACACAGCAATATAACACAGCTACAACACACCGATATAACACCGATATAACACACAGCTATAACACACCAATTTAACACAGCTATAACACAGCGATATAACACAGCTACAACACACCGATATAACACAGCTATAACACACCACTATAACACAGCTATAACACACCACTATAACACAGCTATAACACACCGATATAACACCGATATAACACACAGCTATAACACACCAATTTAACACAGCTATAACACAGCGATATAACACAGCTACAACACACCAATATAACACAGCTATAACACACCACTATAACACAGCTATAACACACCACTATAACACAGCTATAACACACCAATATAACACAGCGATATAACACAGCGATATAACACAGCTACAACACACCCATATAACACAGCTATAACACACCAATATAACACAGCTATAACACACAGCTATAACACACCCATGTAACACAGCTATAACACACCGATATAACACTCCCATATAGCACAGCTATAACACACCAATATAACACACCTATAACACACCGATATAACACACAGATATAACACAGCTACAACACACCGATATAACACACCAATATAACACAGCTATAATACACCCATATAACACAGCTATAACACACCAATATAACACACCTTTAACACACCGATATAACACACCGATATAACACAGCTACAACACACTAATATAACACACCAATATAACACAGCTATAACACACCAATATAACACACCTATAACACACCGATATAACACACAGCTATAACACAGCTATAACACACAGATATAACACAGCTACAACACACCAATATAACACACCAATATAACACACCAATATAACACAGCTATAACACACCAATATAACACACCTATAACACACCGATATAACACACAGCTATAACACAGCTATAACACACAGATATAACACAGCTACAACACACCGATATAACACAGCTATAACACACCAACATAACACACCGATATAACACAGCTATAACACACCGATTTAACACAGCTATAACACAGCGATATAACACAGCTACAACACACTGACATAGCACAGCTACAACACACTGATATAACACAGCTATAACACACCAATATAACACAGCTACAACACATTGATATAGCACAGCTACAAGACACTGATATTACACAGCTACAACACACTGATATAACACACTGATATAACACAGCTACAACACATTGATATAACACAGCTACAACACACTGATATAACACAGCTACAACACACTGATATAACGCAGCTAAAACACACTGATATAACACAACGACAACACACCAATATAACACAGCGACAACACACCGACATTACACAGCTATAACACACTGATATAACACAGCTACAACACACTGATATAACACAGCGACAACACACCAATATAACACAGCGACAACATACCGATATAACACCCATATAACACACTGATATAACACAGCTACAGCACACTGATATAACACACCAATATAACACACCGATATAACACACTGATATAACACACCAATTTAACACAGCTATAACACAGCGATATAACACAGCAATATAACACAGCTACAACACACCGATATAACACCGATATAACACACAGCTATAACACACCAATTTAACACAGCTATAACACAGCGATATAACACAGCTACAACACACCGATATAACACAGCTATAACACACCACTATAACACAGCTATAACACACCACTATAACACAGCTATAACACACCGATATAACACCGATATAACACACAGCTATAACACATCAATTTAACACAGCTATAACACAGCGATATAACACAGCTACAACACACCAATATAACACAGCTATAACACACCACTATAACACAGCTATAACACACCACTATAACACAGCTATAACACACCAATATAACACAGCGATATAACACAGCGATATAACACAGCTACAACACACCCATATAACACAGCTATAACACACCAATATAACACAGCTATAACACACAGCTATAACACACCCATGTAACACAGCTATAACACACCGATATAACACTCCCATATAGCACAGCTATAACACACCAATATAACACACCTATAACACACCGATATAACACACAGATATAACACAGCTACAACACACCGATATAACACACCAATATAACACAGCTATAATACACCCATATAACACAGCTATAACACACCAATATAACACACCTTTAACACACCGATATAACACACCGATATAACACAGCTACAACACACTAATATAACACACCAATATAACACAGCTATAACACACCAATATAACACACCAATATAACACACCAATATAACACACAGCTATAACACAGCTATAACACACAGATATAACACAGCTACAACACACCGATATAACACAGCTATAACACACCAACATAACACACCGATATAACACAGCTATAACACACCGATATAACACACCGATATAACACAGCTATAACACAGCTATAACACACCGATATAACACACCGATATAACACAGCTATAACACAGCTATAACACAGCTATAACACAGCTACAACAACATCACAGCGTGAGGCTGAGACTGACCTGTGGCGGGAGGCGTGGCGACGATGCTCTGAGAACACTGGTTCTTGTAGCTCGTCCATTGTTCCATCAGGAGCTTCAGAGATTTAGCCGAGGAGACCTGGGTACAAAAGGAGAACAGTCATTCGACTCTGCTGAACCTCCCTCTAACTAAATGTGTGTTTGTGCGTGTGTGTGTGTGTGTGTGTGTGTGTGTGTGTGTGTGTGTGTGTGTGTGTGTGTGTGTGTGTGTGTGTGTGTGTGTGTGTGTGTGTGTGTGTGTGTGTGTGTGTGTAAGTGTCTGTACAAATGTACTCTCTTTTAAATATATTTTTTATTTAACCTTTATTTAACTAGGCAAGTCAATTAAGAACAAATTCTTAATTACAATGACGGCCTACCCCGGGTCAAACCAGGATGACGTTGGGCCAATTGTGCGCCGCCCAATCACAGCCTGGGTTCAAACTAGGGACTGTAGTGACGCCTCTTGCACTAAGATGCACCCTTAATTAATTTGTTCCGTTTGTCACAGTAGAATAATTCTGCAGCAAACGGGATTGTAATATTTAGTCCATTAACACGGTCTGATCCTGGACCAGTGACTAGGCTGATCCTGGATCAGTGATTAGGCTGATCCTGGACCAGTGACTAGGTTGATCCTGGATCAGTGATTAGGCTGATCCTGGATCAGTGACTAGGCTGATCCTGGACCAGTGACTAGGCTGATCCTGGATCAGTGATTAGGCTGATCCTGGATCAGTGACTAGGCTGATCCTGGACCAGTGACTAGGCTGATCCTGGACCAGTGACTAGGCTGATCCTGGACCAGTGACTAGGCTGATTCAGGCTGTATCACAATTGTGTGTTCGTGCAGGTCTTCATGGAATTTATGTAAATCCTGCAGCGTAGGAACATTGTGTGTGAGAGAGAGAGAGAGACTTACCTGGGTGTAGCCAGAGAGGGTGAGCAGAGATAAGAGGACACACATCTGGAACATCCCACCTGGCTACGCTGGGAGAGGAGGGGTGGGGGAGGGGGACTCAACTCATCATGGGGCCCAGCCTGGTCTACCCTACAGGCTACAAACACACACACACACACACACACACACACACACACACACACACACACACACACACACACACACACACACACACACACACACACACACACACACACACACACACACACACACACACACACACACACACACACACACACACACACACGTGGACACACACACACACAAACACAGAGAGGAAGTGAGAGAGAGATAAATGTCACATTGGGTTTTTACTCAATTACCGTACAACAGACCACGTATTCACCATGCACACCCTAATTGACATACAAAGAAACCAAAACAAAGTCTTCTGTTGATTTGTTGATTTCAAACAAGCCTTCGACTCATTTTTGCATGAGGTTCTGCTATACAAATTGATGAAAAGTGGTGTTGGGGGAAAAACATACAACATCAATGTACACAAACAACAAGTGTGCGGATAAAATAGGCAACAAACAGACACATTTCTTCTCACAGGGCCGTGGGGTGAGACAGGGATGCAGCTTAAGCCCCACCCTTTTCAACATATATATCAACAAAATGGCGTGGGCACTAGAAAGAACAGCAGAACCCGGCCTCATCCTTCTAGAATCTGAAGTCAAATGTCTGCTGTTTGCTGATGATCTGGTGCTTCTGTCACCAACCAAGGAGGGCCTACAGCAGCACCTAGATATTCTGCACAGATTCTGTCAGACCTGGGCCCTGACAGTAAATCTCAGTAAGACCAAAATAATGGTGATCCAAAAAAGTTCCAGTCACCTGGACCACAAATACAAATTCCATCTAGACACAGTTGCCCTAGAGCACAGAGAAAACTATACATACCTCAGCCTAAACATCAGAGCCACAGGTAACTTCCACAAAACTGTCAACGATCTGAGAGACAAGGCAAGAAGGGCATTCTATGTCATCAAAAGGAACATAAAATTCAACATACCAATTAGGATTTGGCTAAAAATACTTGAATCAGTCATAGAGCCCATTGCCCTTTATGGTTGTGAGGTCTGGGGTCCGCTCACCAACCAAGACTTCACAAAATGGGACAAACATCAAATTGAGACTCAGCATGCAGAATTCTGCAAAAATATCCTCTGTGTACAACGTAGAACACCAAATAATGCATGCAGAGCAGAATTAGGCCGATACCCACTAATTATCAAAATCCAGAAAAGAGCCGTTAAATTCTACAACCACCTAAAAGGAAGCGATTCACAAACCTTCCATAACAAAGCCATCACCTACAGAGAGATGAACCTGGAGAAGAGTCCCCTAAGCAAGCTGGTCCTGGGGCTCTGTTTACAAACACAAACACAACCCACAGAGCCCCAGGACAGCAACACAATTAGACCCAACCAAATCATGAGAAAACAAAAAGATAATTACTTGACACATTGGAAAGAATTAACAAAAAAACTGAGCAAACCAGAATGTAATTTGGCCCTAAACAGAGAGTACACCCTGGCAG
>NC_048577.1:4968438-4975938 GCF_013265735.2 Oncorhynchus mykiss
CAGACAGACTGTGTGTAGTGTAGCGTGTAGTATGTGTGTAGTATGTGTGTGTGTGTGTCCATGCGTCCTGGTGTGTGTATCTATATTGCCAGAGTGGCTGCTGTGTGAAGGGGAGATCTTCATTAACCTGAATAAATCAATATCTCTCTCTCTCTCTCTCTCTCTCTCTCTCTCTCTCTCTCTCTCTCTCTCTCTCTCTCTCTCTCTCTGACTCTCTCTTGCTCTCCCTCTGTCTCTATGTCTCTCTGTCTCTCTCTCTCTCTCTCTGTCTCTCTCTCTCTCTGTCTCTCTCTCTCTCTTTGTCTCTCTCTTTGAAATAAACAATAAAAATTAACAGTAAACATTACACATACAGAAGTTTCAAAACAATAAAGACATTACAAATGTCATATTATATATATCCAGTGTTGCAACGATGTACAAATGGTTAAAGGACACAAGGGAAAATAAATAAACATAAATATGGGTTGTATTTACAATGGTGTGTGTTCTTCACTGGTTGCCCTTTTCTTGTGGCAACAGGTCACAAATCTTGCTGCTGTGATGGCACACTGTGGAATTTCACCCAGTAGATATGGGAGTTTATCAAAATTGGATTTGTTTTCGAATTCTTTGTGGATCTGTGTAATCTGAGGGAAATATGTCTCTCTAATATGGTCATACATTGGGCAGGAGGTTAGGAAGCTGCTCAGTTTCCACCTCATTTTGTGGGCAGTGAGCACATAGCCTGTCTTCTCTTGAGAGCCATGTCTGCCTACGGCGGCCTTTCTCAATAGCAAGGCTATGCTCACTGAATCTGTACATAGTCAAAGCTTTCCTTAAGTTTGGGTCAGTCACAGTGGTCAGGTATTCTGCCGCTGTGTACTCTCTGTTTAGGGCCAAATAGCATTCTAGTTTGCTCTGTTTTTTTGTTAATTCTTTCCAATGTGTCAAGTAATTATCTTTTTGTTTTCTCATGATTTGGTTGGGTCTAATTGTGCTGCTGTCCTGGGGCTCTGTAGGGTGTGTTTGTGTTTGTGAACAGAGCCCCAGGACCAGCTTGCTTAGGGGACTCTTCTCCAGGTTCATCTCTCTGTAGGTGATGGCTTTGTTATGGAAGGTTTGTGAATCGCTTCCTTTTAGGTGGTTGTAGAATTTAACGGCTCTTTTCTGGATTTTGATAATTAGTGGGTATCGGCCTAATTCTGCTCTGCATGCATTATTTGGTGTTGTACGTTGTACACAGAGGATATTTTTGCAGAATTCTGCGTGCAGAGTCTCTCTCTCTCTTTCTCTCTGTCTTTCTCTCTCTATGTCTCTCTCTCTCTCTCTCTCTCTCTCTGTCTCTCTCCCTCTCTCTCTCGGTCTCTCTCTCTCTCTGTCTCTCTCTCTATCTCTCTCTCTCTCTCTCTCTCTCTCTCTCTGTGTCTCTCTGTCTCTCTCTCTCTCTGTCTCTCTCTCTCTCTCTCTCTCTCTCTGTCTCTCTCTCTCTTTCTCTCTCTCTCTCGCTCTCATAACAAGGACAATCCTTCCACCTCTATATTTTCCTTCTGTGTGTCTAAACCAGAGCTGTTTGTCATTATGTCTGAGACAATGTGGTTTTAGTTATAGTACTCATTAACCCACACTCTGTCCTGTCCAGCCAAGCAGTCAGCTGACACAGGTCAACGTCTGTTTCATAAGGTCGTCACGGCTATCGTTACGAAATGCTGCTTTATAAACGTAGGTGTCCTTGTGTGAGCCAGAAGGATCTACCGGACACTAGTCTATCTCCTGTTTCTGTAGGGTGAGGCAGCTTGATGTACCAGTACACCCCCTGGACAGGACACTAGTCTATCTCCTGTTTCTGTAGGGTGAGGCAGCTTGATGTACCAGTACACCCCCTGGACAGGACACTAGTCTATCTCCTGTTTCTGTAGGGTGAGGCAGCTTGATGTACCAGTACACCCCCTGGACAGGACACTAGTCTATCTCCTGTTTCTGTAGGGTGAGGCAGCTTGATGTACCAGTACACCCCCTGGACAGGACACTAGTCTATCTCCTGTTTCTGTAGGGTGAGGCAGCCTGATGTACCAGTACACCCCATGGACAGGACACTAGTCTATCTCCTGTTTCTGTAGGGTGAGGCAGCTTGATGTACCAGTACACCCCATGGACAGGACACTAGTCTATCTCCTGTTTCTGTAGGGTGAGGCAGCTTGATGTACCAGTACACCCCCTGGACAGGACACTAGTCTATCTCCTGTTTCTGTAGGGTGATGCAGCTTGATGTACCAGTACACCCCCTGGACAGGACACTAGTCTATCTCCTGTTTCTGTAGGGTGAGGCAGCGTGATGTACCAGTACACCCCCTGGACAGGACACTAGTCTATCTCCTGTTTCTGTAGGGTGAGGCAGCCTGATGTACCAGTACACCCCCTGGACAGGACACTAGTCTATCTCCTGTTTCTGTAGGGTGAGGCAGCCTGATGTACCAGTACACCCCCTGGACAGGACACTAGTCTATCTCCTGTTTCTGTAGGGTGAGGCAGCTTGATGTACCAGTACACCCCCTGGACAGGACACTAGTCTATCTCCTGTTTCTGTAGGGTGAGGCAGCGTGATGTACCAGTACACCCCCTGGACAGGACACTAGTCTATCTCCTGTTTCTGTAGGGTGAGGCAGCTTGATGTACCAGTACACCCCCTGGACAGGACACTAGTCTATCTCCTGTTTCTGTAGGGTGAGGCAGCCTGATGTACCAGTACAACCCCTGGACAGGACACTAGTCTATCTCCTGTTTCTGTAGGGTGAGGCAGCTTGATGTACCAGTACACCCCCTGGACAGGACACTAGTCTATCTCCTGTTTTTGTAAGGTGAGGCAGCTTGATGTACCAGTACACCCCCTGGACAGGACACTAGTCTATCTCCTGTTTCTGTAGGGTGAGGCAGCTTGATGTACCAGTACACCCCCTGGACAGGACACTAGTCTATCTCCTGTTTCTGTAGGGTGAGGCAGCTTGATGTACCAGTACACCCTCTGGACAGGACACTAGTCTATCTCCTGTTTCTGTAGGGTGAGGCAGAATGATGTACCAGTACACCCCCTGGACAGGACACTAGTCTATCTCCTGTTTCTGTAGGGTGAGACAGCCTGATGTACCAGTACACCCCCTGGACAGGACACTAGTCTATCTCCTGTTTCTGTAGGGTGAGGCAGCTTGATGTACCAGTACACCCCCTGGACAGGACACTAGTCTATCTCCTGTTTCTGTAGGGTGATGCAGCTTGATGTACCAGTACACCCCCTGGACAGGACACTAGTCTATCTCCTGTTTCTGTAGGGTGAGGCAGCGTGATGTACCAGTACACCCCCTGGACAGGACACTAGTCTATCTCCTGTTTCTGTAGGGTGAGGCAGCCTGATGTACCAGTACACCCCCTGGACAGGACACTAGTCTATCTCCTGTTTCTGTAGGGTGAGGCAGCCTGATGTACCAGTACACCCCCTGGACAGGACACTAGTCTATCTCCTGTTTCTGTAGGGTGAGGCAGCTTGATGTACCAGTACACCCCCTGGACAGGACACTAGTCTATCTCCTGTTTCTGTAGGGTGAGGCAGCGTGATGTACCAGTACACCCCCTGGACAGGACACTAGTCTATCTCCTGTTTCTGTAGGGTGAGGCAGCTTGATGTACCAGTACACCCCCTGGACAGGACACTAGTCTATCTCCTGTTTCTGTAGGGTGAGGCAGCCTGATGTACCAGTACAACCCCTGGACAGGACACTAGTCTATCTCCTGTTTCTGTAGGGTGAGGCAGCTTGATGTACCAGTACACCCCCTGGACAGGACACTAGTCTATCTCCTGTTTTTGTAAGGTGAGGCAGCTTGATGTACCAGTACACCCCCTGGACAGGACACTAGTCTATCTCCTGTTTCTGTAGGGTGAGGCAGCTTGATGTACCAGTACACCCCCTGGACAGGACACTAGTCTATCTCCTGTTTCCGTAGGGTGAGGCAGCTTGATGTACCAGTACACCCTCTGGACAGGACACTAGTCTATCTCCTGTTTCTGTAGGGTGAGACAGAATGATGTACCAGTACACCCCCTGGACAGGACACTAGTCTATCTCCTGTTTCTGTAGGGTGAGGCAGCCTGATGTACCAGTACACCCCCTGGACAGGACACTAGTCTATCTCCTGTTTCTGTAGGGTGAGGCAGCTTGATGTACCAGTACACCCCCTGGACAGGACACTAGTCTATCTCCTGTTTCTGTAGGGTGAGGCAGCTTGATGTACCAGTACACCCCCTGGACAGGACACTAGTCTATCTCCTGTTTCTGTAGGGTGAGGCAGCTTGATGTACCAGTACACCCCCTGGACAGGACACTAGTCTATCTCCTGTTTCTGTAGGGTGAGGCAGCTTGATGTACTAGTACACCCCCTGGACAGGACACTAGTCTATCTCCTGTTTCTGTAGGGTGAGGCAGCCTGATGTACCAGTACACCCCCTGGACAGGACACTAGTCTATCTCCTGTTTCTGTAGGGTGAGGCAGCTTGATGTACCAGTACACCCCCTGGACAGGACACTAGTCTATCTCCTGTTTCTGTAGGGTGAGACAGCTTGATGTACCAGTACACCCCCTGGACAGGACACTAGTCTATCTCCTTTCTGTAGGGTGAGGCAGCCTGATGTACCAGTACACCCCCTGGGCAGGACACTAGTCTATCTCCTGTTTCTGTAGGGTGAGGCAGCTTGATGTACCAGTACACCCCCTGGACAGGACACTAGTCTATCTCCTGTTTCTGTAGGGTGAGGCAGCCTGATGTACCAGTACACCCCCTGGACAGGACACTAGTCTATCTCCTGTTTCTGTAGGGTGAGGCAGCTTGATGTACCAGTACACCCCCTGGACAGGACACTAGTCTATCTCCTGTTTCTGTAGGGTGAGGCAGCCTGATGTACCAGTACACCCCCTGGACAGGACAAAACAGCGGGCTATTAATGAGAGACTTCTTAGTAAACAGTAGACTATCAATGAGAGACTTCTTAGTAAACAGTAGACTATTAATGAGAGACTTCTTAGTAAACAGTAGACTATTAATGAGAGACTTATTATTAGCCTCTTTTTATTTCACCTTTATTTAACCAGGTAGGCAAGTTGAGAACAAGTTCTCATTTACAATTGCAACCTCTTGATATGCAGTCAGATGCAGTGTTTGAGCTATGGACTCTCAGGTGTGTGTTGCATTCAAATGTTCCCTCACTACTGTTGTCACAGTCAAATGAGTCCCATATATTCAAACAACCAGACTCGGACAGTTCCCTCTGACCCATATCAGACTGGAATGGTCAGAAAGAACTGGTTCGAACTGGCCTGGTTTCTTAGGTGTCCTAGTTCCTCTCTAACCTTTGACCTATACTACTGCTGTCAACATTGGCACAAAATGGCCACCAGTAGCTGTGGCAGCCTATCACCTATCACCTCACTGACTTTAGTAGCCAATCACCTATCATGTCACTGACCAGTTTAATTGAATTGTATTGAATTGTATTTGACCATTTGAAGCACAACACAACCACACATGTGGATACGATACAATGTGATTCAAATAATTGAGGATGACACAAAAAAAGTGTAAGAAACGTATTTCCATTGTGGTTTAATATACACAGGATAATAACACGAAAACAAACCTCAAATTACACCTCATCAACAGGGAGGAAACAGCAAAAGGAATGAAATATTGGAAATAAATTTCCAAGTTTTGTTCATTGTTCATTGTTCAAGTTTTGTTCATTCATACAATTATACATTAATTGCAGTTTTAAAGCATTTTGCCCATAAGCCATTTCTTAAGTTGTATCTTAAACCTAGTCAGCATAGGGATGGTTTTAAAAAGGTTTGGTCCACCTTTCTATCCCTCTGCACCAGGAAAGAGCTTTACCCTGCTATGGCACAGCGGTCTGATGATGGCAACACTGGCTCTAGTCTTTTCCCAGCCACCCTGCTATGGCACAGAGGTCTGATGATGGCAACACTGGCTCTAGTCTTTTCCCAGCCACCCTGCTATGGCACAGAGGTCTGATGATGGCAACACTGGCTCTAGTCTTTTTCCAGCCACCCTGCTATGGCACAGCGGTCTGATGATGGCAACACTGGCTCTAGTCTTTTCCCAGCCACCCTGCTATGGCACAGAGGTCTGATGATGGCAACACTGGCTCTAGTCTTTTTCCAGCCACCCTGCTATGGCACAGCGGTCTGATGATGGCAACACTGGCTCTAGTCTTTTCCCAGCCACCCTGCTATGGCACAGAGGTCTGATGATGGCAACACTGGCTCTAGTCTTTTCCCAGCCACCCTGCTATGGCACAGCGGTCTGATGATGGCAACACTGGCTCTAGTCTTTTCCCAGCCACCCTGCTATGG
Source organism: Oncorhynchus mykiss (assembly GCF_013265735.2). Lineage (NCBI taxonomy): Eukaryota > Metazoa > Chordata > Actinopteri > Salmoniformes > Salmonidae > Oncorhynchus > Oncorhynchus mykiss. Next base: position 4,974,835 of record NC_048577.1, read on the forward strand.
CACAGAGGTCTGATGATGGCAACACTGGCTCTAGTCTTTTCCCAGCCACCCTGCTATGGCACAGAGGTCTGATGATGGCAACACTGGCTCTAGTCTTTTTCCAGCCACCCTGCTATGGCACAGCGGTCTGATGATGGCAACACTGGCTCTAGTCTTTTCCCAGCCACCCTGCTATGGCACAGAGGTCTGATGATGGCAACACTGGCTCTAGTCTTTTCCCAGCCACCCTGCTATGGCACAGAGGTCTGATGATGGCAACACTGGCTCTAGTCTTTTTCCAGCCACCCTGCTATGGCACAGCGGTCTGATGATGGCAACACTGGCTCTAGTCTTTTCCCAGCCACCCTGCTATGGCACAGAGGTCTGATGATGGCAACACTGGCTCTAGTCTTTTCCCAGCCACCCTGCTATGGCACAGAGGTCTGATGATGGCAACACTGGCTCTAGTCTTTTTCCAGCCACCCTGCTATGGCACAGAGGTCTGATGATGGCAACACTGGCTCTAGTCTTTTTCCAGCCACCCTGCTATGGCACAGAGGTCTGATGATTGCAACACTGGCTCTAGTCTTTTCCCAGCCACCCTGCTATGGCACAGAGGTCTGATATTGGCAACACTGGCTCTAGTCTATTTCCAGCCACCCTGCTATGGCACAGCGGTCTGATATTGGCAACACTGGCTCTAGTCTTTTTCCAGCCACCCTGCTATGGTACAGAGGTCTGATATTGGCAACACTGGCTCTAGTCTTTTTCCAGCCACCCTGCTATGGCACAGCGGTCTGATATTGGCAACACTGGCTCTGGTGTGATGGCTATAACCAGAGAGGTAACTAGGGGAAAGGTCATGTATAGCTTTAAAACACATGAACAGTTGGTTCTACACCACCCGGAGATCAACAGGAAGCCAGGTCAGTTCCCTGAAATGATTAGGACCAGTGTGGTCCAACAAGGCTGAGCTTCAGTAGAATTCTAATCAGTCTGTTTTGGGACGCTTGAAGTTTGTCCTTCAGATGTTCTGCATCACTCGTCATGGTTTACACATTACACAGACATTGTCCCATAATGCTTTACTGCATATAGACATTATCCCATAATGCTTTACTGCAT